>NC_041396.2:236653415-236938415 GCF_900747795.2 Erpetoichthys calabaricus | reverse complement strand
TCTTGCTTTTGGAAAAAATACTGAATTCCTTGGTAAACCACAACACTGCTGTTATCTAAAATAATGGGGTTTTGTACTTATTTATACACTTTGTCCGATTATGCTATTAAAGTGAGATGTCATGTTTACTTCATATCATTTTTCACAAAATTTTTTAATTCCCCTGGAAGATTAAGAATTGGAAAGTAAAAATTGAATCAAGACATAAAAGGGATAAGAAAAAAAGAGCTATTGAAGAAAGTTTCAGCAAGTTGCTAATGATCTGAACATGTGTGTAGAACTTTTGCCACCCTGTGCTAAGTAAGGTCCAACAACAAAGGCAATACAAAAAGAGTTTTATCCATCTTTGACTAGTGTTTTTAAAGGTGATAAATGTTTAGAACAAAAATGGAAATCGACTGATGGTATAGCATTAAGTGCAGGGACTCTTAAACAAAGACGTTATCAAAAGGATAGAATGTGGAATGGATATAAAATTAGAAATGATAATAATAATGATGACACAATTCTTCTATACAGACACTATTATAGGTTAACCTAGCAACAGACAGAGCTGACCACTTTATACAGGTCCCTATTTATAGACTATGGGTGCCTTCAGAAGTAAGCATATTCATTTCTACTATACCTGAACATTGTAATGACTGGCAGAAATTCTGTTTAGGAGTGGAAAATCGTCTAACCTTCCATGAAGTGACTTATGCAGACATGGGCCAATTGCTGACTACTATCACAGAATTACAGAACTACAAGAGAATTAAATTAGATTTAGAGTATGACTGGCTAGAGCTGGGGGATGATTGAGGATGATGCTGTGAAGCAGAAATTCTATAAAGAATTGTGGGATTCTAGTAGTTTCTGTAGAACGGCATAAAAAAGGAACATTACCCAGGTCTACCAGCATTCCCTGTAACAATGAAGGTGGTGATGTTCCTGTGGTACATCACCAACCAAAACAGTTTTTAGGGATATGTCAGACAAGTTTGATGTGTCACAGTCATCTGTAAACAGGGTCATCACAGAAGTGCTCAAGATCATTTGTTAACTGGAATCAACCTTTATCTCCTGGCCAAATACCTGTGAGAAAGCAATGCCTGGTAATGCTTTCCACCACCTCAGAGGCCTCAATGGCACAATCAAAGCAATTAATGGGTGCCACATCAGAGTGCAGAGGTCACCTATAAGAGGAGGAGATTATATGAACAGAAAGTCTTTCTACTCCATTATCTTTAAGGAAATTGCAGACAAAAGGGGACAATTCATTGACATTTTTGCTGAACCACCAGGAAGGGCACATGACGCCAAAATGTTTAGGGCCTCCAAACTCTTCACAACATGGCTGAAAAAGATGAATGACTACAGTTTGCTACGAGACAGTGCCATCATTGGATAAGCCTTCCCTTTGGTCATCACTTCTAGGTATGACAGTGGGGCTCTTACTGAATTAGATCAGCTGCAGGACTCCAAGATCAGCCATGCAATGTTGCATTGGTGCCTTAGAGACATGTCAATAACACCCACATGGTTGCTTGAAGCAGGGAGATGTAAATGGCTAGAATACCCTGTATTTTAAATGCTTAGAGTTTTTAGAAAAAGTAATGTTATGAAAGGTTGTACCCTGCTGTTTATAAAGTTGTAGCAGTGATAACCTCTCATACTGTTGTGCCAGGCAACGTATAACTTGTCTTAACTTCAAGATTTCTTTTTAAAAAATTTGTTCTGCAATTGCTTCATATTCTGTAACTTGTATTTTTGCTTTCTGTGATTGCTCATTTGCTATCACAAGACAAAGATTCAGACACAATGTGCAAAACGTGATACAGGTATTTATATGCAAAATTAAAAAAAAAAAGTTCATGCTATATACAAAATCCACTTTCCTCAAATGGTAACAGATTACAGCTTGCCCAAAAATTTAGTCATCTGAGTCTTATTTGCGCTAGTATCTTAATGGCACTGCCAACTGGCTTCTTCTGACTCTCAGATTAATGCAGTTCCTGCTTCATCCACTTTTTCTTCACAAGGCGGCATTGGTGATGTTGCTTGTATTTTTGCCAAGATAGTGCATGCTATGAAACCGCTACAATGTCCTGCTGGTTCAAGTCCCTCTGATGTCCCAACAACATGGAGGACCACATCATTTTGCCCTCCCAGAAAGTCATCCATCTCTGAACAAAAGTGGAAGCGCATGGTTCTTTTCCCAGTAGTTTTATTATTGTCTTTCACTTTTTTGTGTTCATCTGTTTCCTGGCTGCCTTATCAGAGGAAGAAAGACAGTATGAAATAGCTGGTCAACTTTTCTTCTGCGTCTTGGTTTATTGTTTGTTTTGCTTTGTCTTTTATAGTGTTGGCAGAATTAAGCTGTGCATTCTGGTTTTTCAGAGTTGTTTAATGGACATTCACCTTCCATCTCGATTGTGAGGTCTCATCAGGTCAATCAAACACAGTGTCTAGTCCTTGTTGAATGCAGCATCAGTATTCACCAAACAGCTGTTAAAAACAGACAAAACAGTAACACAATAGCATGCACAACAACATTTATAACATTATTGATATTTTTATTATGATTATTTTTATTACCTAACTTATTTTAGTGTTAATGTTTTTCACTTCAGCCAGGTTTGATATTAGGAATCCATGTTTACGTCAAAGCAGAATAAAAAAAAAAAAATTGTCAACATCATAGCCTTGGTAGATCTCTGGCTTACTTAACTTGCTCACTTATTTATTGATCTTGATTTATTTAACTGTAAAAACATCTTAGAACAAAACAGTAATTCTCCATGTTCAAAATTCAATTCAACTGCTGCTGATGTTTGAGTCACTTAACTAATACACTTTAATATGACTTCTACTTTGCCAGTCACACTGTTAATACAAAGACAGGACAAACATGAGGTGTATTATAAACTTATATAGCTTCATTCTTATGATATAAGCATGTGTTCCTTCAAATCACATCGAAGTTGAGAAAAAAGCATATTTTGCTTTAAGTAGGCCCAATAATTAAGGTGAACTTTAATCCTTCCTAAACTTAGTGGTAATTCTTCTACCTATTATACCTATTAACATTTAATTTGTTGGTTTAGTTGGAAAGGCTGCGTGATATCCTTTAATCATATTGCCCTACACTGAATTCTATCTAATGATACTAATATGAATGTGGCTGCTGATGCAAAGCTTGACAAGCACAATCAATAATTGATCGATACACAGTCACATTTTTATGCAATCATTTTGTTCACCCCACTGAATTAAAGCTGAAAGTCTGCACTTCAACTGCATCTGAGTTGTTTCATTTAAAATTCATTGTACTGAACCAAAATTAGAAAAAAGTTTTCTCTGTCCAAATATTTATGGACCTAACTGTATATGCATTAATTATCCTTTTTTTTTTCATGGCTCCGAAATCCATACTAACCTACTTTCTCTGCTGTTCTTTTTCAGTTTTTTTGTGGTGGCAATCTGCGCCACCACCATCTGATCAAAGCACCGTGCAGTCCCTACATTGATGGATTGGCCAGAGGTCCACATGCCTATCATCATCTAATTCTTCCACATGAAGCATGAGAGCCATGAGGACTGATTTATATCATTTATGTTAGGCAGAATTCCAAGTGGGGGCTGGGTGGTCTTGTGGCCTAGGAACCCCTGCAAATTTTGTTTATTTCTCCAGCCCTCTTTTTTTTATTTGTTTTTTCTGTCTTCCCTGGCCATCAGAGTTTACTTTATTCTTTGTTAATTAGTATTGTGTAATTTTATTTATATATTTTATCTTTCTTCATCTTGTAAAGAACTTTGAGCTAAAACATTTGTTTGAAAATGTGGTATATAAATAAATGCTATTGTTAAATTAAATTATAATCTTTTATTGACCATCCACTCCATTAGTTTACTGAAACTGGAAGTGAGTGCAATAAGCTGAAGGAGATGTTACATTTTTTCCAATTTTTTCTATTACAGTTATTACTGTTACTTCTTCCAGGATTTCAGTAACTGTATGTTTTTCCAAACCTAACTAATGTCTAAAATTAATCCAACAATATATTATATGTATTGTCTAATCCAGGAGAAAATATTTTACCTTCACTGATGGCAGAGTTTAGCTCTCCTAATGTACATTTGTCATTAATACTTTTATTACATTCAGATCAGTCATCTAATATGCCTTTATACCTTTTGGTTTGATTAATAATACATTCTTTAATGTTGTCATTTAAATTTTCATCTCTGGCTGCTTTTCTTAATGTCTCTGCTAGTAAGATTGCTTTTCCCAAAACAACAATAATTCATAATTCAGTTTTCAAACACTGTACTTTATTCCTTCTCCAATTTCCATTCATTCTTTTAATCCTATGCCAAACTTGTTTTTCTGGAATGTTCTTAGTGATAAGTCAAGCAAAATGACACCTTTTATTGGCTAACTAAAAAGATTACAATATGCAAGCTTTCGAGGCAACTCAGGCCCCTTAGTTAAAGTTAAACAGTAATTTCTCCAATGTTCTTTCTTTGTTGATTTAATGATACTCCTCACTTTTGATACTATGTTTTTGATGTATTAGAATATCTGTTGTAAATGTTTTACTCAATTTCCGGTATACCCTGCTTCTTTCTCTAAGAGTTTTTTCACATTTCCCTGACTTCTGCCTTTTAGATTTCTTCATTGGTATACATTTGTCAGCTGCATTAGAATAATTAACCTCTCAATAAACTTACCTATACCATTGGATATTAATTTGTCTTCAGCATGCTCATCACACACAATCATCTGATAATAAAAGGAAAATAATCTCTTCCCATTGCTGAAGAATAATCAACTTCCTATTTACTCCAACTAGCCCACCTACTTGAAATAAAAGTGACAAGAAAATGTATATCTTTGTACTTCATATTGAGTTCATTTACCATTATTTAAATACACCTAATTTAAATATTCTATTAATCCTTCTAAATATTTTTCATTTATATGTTTTATACTACCCTGCAGTGTATTAAAATCTCCACATAAAGTGACTGTGTAAGATATATTAGCAAAAGGTTTTGCTAAATTTTGTTTAACTAAAGGTCCTCCAAAATTATGAAATGTTAGTTGGTAAAACTTCTCCTTCCATAGTCACTACCATCACCATATTACGTTCTGTTTTAATACTTACAAAATATTCTCACAGATTGCATTATTTCTTACAGAAATACAGCTCCCTCCATCTTGTCATAATCTGTCTTTTAGTAAACAATTACATCCAATTAGCATAAATTGTAAATGAACCTTAAGCTATTTTTGTAATAAAAATCACTTCAGGTAGAAATTCCACTAACACTATATATAGTTTAAATTCTTATCAGTTTGCAATTAAACTTCTAGCATTCCACTAAATAATTTTCATTATTGTCTCAAGTTTCCAGGTTCATGTAACAATTATTGCATCCTTTTCTAAACTTTCCTCTGCAATATTCAAATATTTTATTTTAAATTAACAGACCTCTACAGTCTAAGATTCATTTAGCAGGAGAGGAGAACAATATATAGTTAAGATCTTTTGATAAGACAGCTGTCCAGCAAAGGCTTTTGAAGTTTTTGATAAATTTTCCTTATAACATTGACATTATTTGGTGTTACTAATTGTTAACTTTTGACATTGGAGATGACCTTCTTAGAGGTTTTGTTTCTTTCCTAGTTTTTATTTAAACACATTGAACTCCAGTTTCTGTACTACAGCTTGCCTGAAGAAGGGGCCTGAGTTGCCCCAAAAGTTTGCATATTGTAATCTGTTCAGTTGGCCAATAAGTGGTGTCATTTTGCTTCATTTCTCATTGCATTCATAATGGCAAACACGGTATAACACCGTATTAGTACTATCTGCAAACTGAACAAGCATGTTAATTACACTCTTCACAAGAACAGAACTCCATTTCTCAACATTTTTTTTTTACCATTTTTATGAAGCCTTATTACAAGAGCGCTGGACAACTGCAAAGCTGTAAACAGTGTAGGAAAAAAAACCCTTGATTTAAAGGTGTGTATTTACTTATAGTACCAGAGGACATGAAGGCTGGGAGATGGGTAATGAAAAAGATTCAGTTTAACAGCAAGGGAAATGAACATTAATGACGTATTTCATAGTGAAATGCACTTCAAATTCTCAAACAGAAGTAAAAACTAACAGAAATGTTAATCATTTCATTCATTTTATGAATCCATCCATCTATTTTCTATTTAGGTGATAGGTGGAGGAGGGCTGGGGCCTATTCTTACTGAAATGCAAATGTTTTTGCACATCACATAAAAATTAGAATTTAAACAATTGATATTTCACACACAAGAAATTATTTAATGTTAAAAAAATGCATTGAATCAAAAATTGATTACCTAGACACACAAAATATCAAAACAGCAAGTTTGATTTTCATATATCATTTAATTTACTATTAATAATCATCCATCATTTGCTCCACACCCTATGTTTAGTGTGTCTTATAGAATACTTAGAATTCAGTATACTGATGAATGAATATTAGGGTGAATTAATAGCATTTTTTAACCTAAACAGTATGGTGTTGTAGAAAAGGCACTAGACTTTATACATCAGGGTTGCCAATACAGAACTTGCCTCTGACTTACTATATGACCCTCCAAATGTAAAACAGCACACATAAACAAATGTACTACCTTCCTGCATACGTAAAGTGCCTCGGCAAGGCAACTAACTATATAAACTAAAGATGGTTTGTAATTTACTTAAAAAGCATAGATTTCCCTACTTAATATTATTTGTACATATTCTTGAATATGCAGTATTTCTAAAAGTATGCAGGGTTTTTTTTCTGCCTTCACAGACTGAGATTACAAAATATTGAAGTGATTAATTCAACTTAATTTTTGGCCAATGATCAAACAAACACAAATGATGCTGAATAAAACGTACATTAACTTTCTCCAGCTATCTCTATTCTTTGCCTGTTTTATCAGAGGGAATAAAGGGTTTAAAAGCAGAAATCAGTTCTTGTTGGGCCATAATGAACTGCTTGACTTTAGTGTTGCACTTATGACAGAATTGCACCATGTTGCTGTTTCATCTTAATTTCACCTCTTAAACATGCCAGTCATTTCATTCAGTGTGAGCTGTACATGATAATATTAGTGCATCCCATCAAATTATGTGGTAGCAGTGATACACTGGCGCTCACATAAGGCAGCGTGTATGTTGAGTTTGTGGAAAGGCAAGAAGACGATGAAACAATGTAATGTGCTATGGAATCTCACACCGAGTCTGTGTAATCATGCCCTTTAATATTCTGGAAATGAAAATCAGATAATGTTGTTTAAATTTCTTCCTATATAATACTATTTAATATATTGTATGTAGCCAGTCATTTCCTGGCTTTCCCATCAGATACCATTAAAAAAGCACACATTAAAGATATTTACCATTTCAAATATTAACGTTTTTGGTGTCTCTAAAATAAATATTAACTACTCATTTTTGCATGCTTTATTTTTTGCTTCATTATGTTTTGTAACTAATCACTTAATTTATCCTATGAACTGTTTTACATTACTTCAGCTCTCACGGAGTATGCTTGCATTTTTTGATTAATTAACCTAAAAAATGTCATTAGAATATAATACTGTATGTAGTATAATTGCTATTTCCTTACAGTAAATGATTTTTTTTTCCAAAATAGTGTTAATGAATTTTATTTACTTTCCACACTCTTGTTACAAAAATGCTAATTCATTGTTAATGTTAAGTGAACCTTTGCATTATCTAAAGGTTTTTTTTCTGTTCAGCTGACTTTTGAATTTCTTTTATTCCTCTTGTTATTCTTTTTCAGTTGTCATCCCCTCTGCTCTTACTCTTGTTTCTTTGTTTCTTAACTATTTAAAAAATGTCATACTTTATTAAAATCTAATAGCTAACTTGATAATGAAACATTTTGGTATGGAATGATTTTCCATTTTGTAAATAACTTTACTGGCAGTATTGTTTGATTTTTTTCAAAATTCCCCTATATAGGTGATGCAGTGGGTAGCGCTGCTGCCTCACAGTTAGGAGACCTGGGTTCGCTTCCCGGGTCCTCCCTGCATAGAGTTTGCATGTTTTCCCCGTGTCTGCATGGGTTTCCTCCGGGTATTACGATTTCCTCCCACAGTCCAAAGACATATGCATTGGTGATTCTAAATTGCCCCTAGTGTGCTTGGTGTGTGTGTGTGTGCTCTGCAGTGGGCTGGCACCCTGCCTGGGGTTTGTGTCCTGACTTGCACCCTGTGTTGGCTGGGATTGGCTTCAGCAGACCCCCGTGACCCTGTAGTTAGCATATAGCAGATTGGATAATGGATGGATAGATTCCCCTATATATATCCACATATTTCCTGAAACTGGTGTTTGGAATTTGTGGTCAGGTCACAGGGTTAATTATTGGTTAATAACCTCTAAACTAAACTGATGAGGGTAATATGAAGGTTCTTGTAGCACTGTAGTCCCTGCTAGAATGTCTCTAATTTTTTTTAAAAATTATAACTAATACATCTTCATTAAGTCTCAATGTATACAGCAAAGTCACATTCAAGCCTAATGAGAAACTGAGAAAGCAAACATCTGATTTTTTTCTTACCTGCTTCTTCTTCACACCAAAATTTCACTATTGAAATCTAATAAAGTTAATGTACTTTTTTCATTCAATATTCTTGCTTTGTAGTATTCTTTTACATTGAGAAAATGTCTATAATAGTAACATGTTTTCTCTTAGAATATGCATTAGATATGATACACCACGTTATTTATAGTCTTTTGTATGCAGTGTAAAACATTAAAGAATGGTTATTCTAAAAGTATCCATTAATGATATATTATTACAACTTGTAAACGATACATACAGCCATTTCATCAATTGTTGGGAACATATATAAGTAAACTTATTTTTCAGGTGTTTAATATATTGCATAAAGTCATCCAAAAATTAATGTTGATCAAATAAATTAATTAATGAAGAGGATGGATTGCAGATTTTAAATGTTACTAAAAGTTTCAATGTCTTGCGGAACCAAGGGTAAAAAAAAGCGTAGATAACGGGATTCATGCCAGAGTTCAAGTATGACAGCCAAATAAAAGCATTGTAAGCGAGTGGGGATACAGTATCGGTCATAAATTGGTTGATAATTGAACAGATATAGTATGGCGACCAACAAGCAATAAAAACAGCAACCACTATACCCAAGGTCTTTGCAGCTTTTCTTTCAGATTTTTTTGATATGTTACTTTTGCTTCCCTTTGTAAATGCATTTAACTGTGTTGCTATTATCCTAGCGTGTTTGACTGCAATTATATATATGTTAGTATACAATGTAATTATAACAGAAAAAGGAAGAATAAAAGAAATCCAAAGATCCGCTGAAATCCATGCAGGTTGGAGAGTAACTATGCAGTTTCTCTGACAATTGCCGTCTCCCGATGCATAATCAGTATTCAGATTGGAGAAGTATAATGTACATGAATAGCTTAGCCCTAAAAACCAAATAGCCGCGCTGAAAACGGAAACAATGCGAACTGTTACTTTAGTTGAATATAGCAGCGGGTAACAAATAGCAAGGCTGCGGTCAACTGCAATGGCTACCATGTTGAAAACTGACGTTTCGGTAAAAAAAACTACACCGATAGAGTAAATTAAACAAAATGCATCTCCAAAATACCAGCATGTTTCTACTGAATGAATTGCCATGAATGGCATAGTAAGAACTCCCACCAGAAAATCTGCCAGGGCCAAAGAGAGCACAAACATGTTGGTCGGGGTGTGAAGCTGCCTAAAAAACACGATGGAAATAATCACCACCAGATTGCCACACGATGCAAGTAGTACCCCAGCTGCAGCTATACAGTAAAGCATAACATTGACAGAAGTTGTTCGGATTTCTTTGACACAGAATATATTGCCCGAATTAATACAATACTGCACGCTTTGGTTTTCTGGAGTTTTATCCATTGCCTCCAAGCTGTAATTCAAGACAGTGTCCTTTAGAAGAAAGAAAACAATTGCATTTATAATGCTTCTTTAGATACGCCCACGTTTTACGAAAGCCGATGACTTGGAAGAAACTGGCAAATGCACATTAGACAGCAGCTTGGTAGGGCAGCTCTTATCAATGCCGCCGTGGATTTAGGTTCTACACGTTCTCAATGTTCTGCAGTGATTTTCTCTACTGTAACATACGTTAATTTAGTCTTAAGTTTCAAAAAATAGGGTTCGTTATGCTAATTAGGTGAAATTAGGAAACGTAAGCCCTATGATTCACAAGCATACCGGCCGGAGCGGATTCTGCTAAGGCTTTCCTAAGAGGCAGCTGCCCTGTCATTAGCAGGACATATTCAACAACACAATAGTATGAAGCCTACTGAGATCCGGCAATGAACGAAAGCTGCTGGTCTTTCAGAAATGGGTGACGTACATTCATTGTGAATGTGTAAACTTAAGAAACGGTATTTACGACGATTAAGAAGGAATCAGGAAAAATACACTGAATCACCGCTGATGTAGCGGAGAGATATTGACCCAAGACCCCTTCATCAACAATTTTATATATAAACTGCTTAAAACATTAAAGGAACACTGAAAACTCACCAGATCTCAATGGAAAAAAAATCATGCTGGGTATCTACTGATATGGTCTGTGTAATGTGTTAGGAACGAAAGGATTCCACATCGTTTGATGGAAATGAAAATGATCAACCTACACAGGGCTGAATTCAGACACCCCGAAAATCAAGTGAAAAAATGATGTGGCAGGCTAGTCCATTTTGCCAAAATTTCATTGCAGCAGCTCAAAATCTCACTCAGTAGTTTGTATGGCCCCCACGTGCCTGTATGCATGCCAGACAACGTCGGTGCATGCTCCTAATGAGACAACGGATGGTGTCCTGGGGGATCTCCTCCCAGATCTGGACCAGGGCATCACTGAGCTCCTGGACAGTCTGAGGTGCAACCTGGTGACGTCGAATGGACCGAAACATAATGTTCCAGAGGTGTTCTATTAGATTTAGATCAGGCAAGTGTGGGGGCTCAATTCCTTCATCCTCCAGGAACTGCCTTCATACTCTTGTTACACGAGACCTGGCATTGTCATGCACCAGGAGGAACCCAAGACCCACTGCACCAGCATAGGTTCTGACAATGGGTTAAAGGATTTCATCCCAAATCCTACTGGCAGTCAAGGGGCTGTTGTCTAGTCTGTAGAGGTCTGTACGTCCCTCCATGGATATGGCTCACCAGACCATCACTGAACCACCACCAGTCATACTGAATGATGTTACAGGCAGCATAACATTCTCCATGGCTTCTCCAGATCCTTTCACGTCTGTCGCATGTGCTTCAGGGTGAACCTGAAGTAGACCTGCCAATTCTGGTATTCTACGGCAAATGCCAATTGAGCTCCACGGTGCTAGGCAGTGGGCCCTCAGGCTACCCTCATGCAGTCTGTTTCTGATTGTTTGCTCAGAGACATTCTCATCAGTGGTATGCTGGAGGTCATTTTGAAGGGCGCTGGTAATGCTCATTCTGTTCCTCCTTGCCTAAAGGAGCAGATGAATTTCCCATCGGGATTAATAAAGTATCTATCTATCTATCTATCTATCTATATCGGTCCTGCTGATGGGTTAAGGAACTTCTACGGCCCTGTCCAGCTCTCCTAAAGTAACTGCCTGTCTCCTGTAATCTCCTCCATGCCCTTCAGACTGTGCTGGGAGAGACAGCAAACCTTCTGGCAATGGCACATGAAAAAATAGCCAAAAAGGATGGGAAGGGAAAAATGCCAGTGGCCTCCACGTGTTAAACCATTCCAAAACAGGTTAAACTGATTAACAACCCCCTCTGCTACTTAACGAGATCAATATCCCAGAAGATTCATTTACTTGATGCTATACTCTGATTAAAAAGTGTATATATATATATATATATATATATATATATATATATATATATATATATATATATATATATATATATATATATATATATATATATACACATACATACATACATTTTCCAACCCGCTGAATCCGAACACAGGGTCACAGGGGTCTGCTGGAGCCAATCCCAGCCAACACAGGGCACAAGGCAGGGAACCAATCCCAGGCAGGGCGCCAACCCACCGCAGGACACACACACACACCAAGCACACACTAGGGACAATTTCGAATCGCCAATCAACCTAACTTGCATGTCTTAGGACTGTGGGAGGAAACCAGAGCACCCGGAGGAAACCCACGCAGACACGGGGAGAACATGCAAACTCCACACAGGGAAGACCCAGGAAGTGAACCCAAGTCTCCTTACTGCGAGGCAGCAGCACTACCACTGCGCCACCATGCCACCCTTTATATATATATAATTCTGTGTCTCTATAGTTATCTATTTGAAGAAAACGTTTCTAATGTGTGTGTGAAATTTACTCTTAATAAGTTTCCAATTGTGTTATCGTGTTCTTGTTGTACACACATCAGGTACAGAGTAGAGGGCGGGACTTCCGATACCTCAGGTATGTCATGGGTGTACAGGTAACGTGTAAGAGGAGGCGGGACTTATGCCAAATACTTTATACTTTATACAGGAACACCTGTCACAACAATATTGGTGCCCTGTTATTCTAAACCTACTTCTTAGTAACCCATCAACTTGATTTGTCCTTTTGCAGTTGGTAATGGAGCACAACCACAGATACACAGGTGGGTACGGAAAGTATTCAGACCCCCTTCAATTTTTCACACATACCACTTAGAATTAAGGCCAAAAAGTTCTATCTTGGTCTCATCAGACCAGAGAATCTTATTTCTCACCATCTCAGAATCCTTCAGGTGTCTTTTAGCAAACTCCAAGCGAGCTGTCATGTGTCTTGCACTGAGGTATGTGTGGAGTCAACCAGGCACTGCTCATCACTTGTCCAATACAGTCCCCACAGTGAAGCATGGCGGTGGCAGCATCATGCTGTGGGGGTGTTTTTCAGCTACAGGGACAGGACGACAGGTTGCAATCGAGGAAAAGATGAATGCGGCCAAGTACAGTGATATCCTGGACAAAAACCTTCTCCAGAGTGCTAAGGACCTCAGACTGGGCCGAAGGTTTACCTTCCAACAAGACAATGACCCTAAGCACACAGCTAAAATAATGAAGGAGTGGCTTCACAACAACTCTGTGACTGTTCTTGAATGGCCCAGCCAGAGCCCTGACTTAAACCCAATTGAGCGTCTCTGGAGAGACCTAAAAATGGCTGTCTACCAACGTTTACCATCCAACCTGACAGAACTGGAGAGGATCTGCAAGGAGGAATGGCAGAGGATCCCCAAATCCAGGTGTGAAACACTTGTTGCATCTTTCCCAAGAAGACTCATGGCTGTATTAGCTCAAAAGGGTGCTTCTACTAAATACTGAGCAAAGGGTCTGAATACTTAGGACCATGTGATATTTCAGTTTTTCTTTTTTAATAAATCTGCAACAATTTCAAAAATTCTTTTTTTTGTCTGTCAATATGGAGTGCTGTGTGTACATTAATGAGGGAAAAAAATTAATTTAAATGATTTTAGCAAATGGCTGCAATATGACAAAGAGTGAAAAATTGAAGGGGGTCTGAATACTTTCCGTACCCACTGTAAATTCCCAACTGTGACAAATCTATTGAATTGTCAATTGACTACCTATGCACTATTACAGCGTTTCTCAACCTTTAAGTATTTGCGACCCGTGTTTTCATAACAGTTTTAATCATGCCCCCCTAACGTTTTTTTGAAAGGAGCCCACTATTACCAATTTGTTCTTTTTAAATTAATGATATATCATAGATGCATATTTTATTATACCTACTTAACTTTTATCAACATTTATCTTACTCTATATTTATTTTTCTAGTATCAGAATGTAGTTTAAGTTAATTTGTTTTGGTTTCAATAGATGTATTTTTCATATTTTCGATTCTTGTTTTCTTTTTTCACATCTTCGCACCCCCTTTTTTGTTACTTCAGGCACGCCCCAGAGTTTGAGAACTGCTGCACTATTACATCACCCCAGTTCACCAAGCACTGGAAGAAGAGAAATCTTGATAGTGTATAAGGCGCTCAACAGTGGTTAGGCATTATCCAAAAGGTACAACAGCAACAGTAATTTCTATAGCACAGTTTCATACAAATGATGTACCTCAAAGTGTTTTACAAGATGTTAAAGAAGTATTTACATGTGAAGAAAAACAAATTAAAATTAGATAAAAATAATAATACATAAACAGTGTACAGAAAAATAAATAATGCACATTTATATAAGATAGATTCATAATTAAGAGAAATAGTTTAAAATGCTCATAGAATTGTTTTTTTTTTTAAATTTCTAGGTGATAGTCTGATGATAAGGTCAGTTGGCCAGGATGGATGAAAAAAAAAAAAAACTCCAGCTTAGAAAATCTGTAGGTGTTTTGGGCCAAACGGCTATCCAGACCCCACTTGACAGTTCCTAATTCTACACAAAATGTACAACTTAGAAATGCCACAGTCTTCTCCCTTCAGCTGGGGGCTAACCCCATCTGCCAAGATCTTCTTCTGAAGTCAGGCCAAAAAATACAATCTGACTCCATGATCAAGTCTAGGGATTCATCCATGTGCAGCAGTGGCTGTGACTGTGTTCAGCCACTAGTAGTCTAAAATTGAAATTCCAGTCTTAATATTTTTTCAGCTCTATAGTGATTGTAAAGGGCCATTCTTGCCTGCCGCCAACATGTCCATGATTTCTGCAGCAGCACAACGAGCCACAGAGTTTAGACAAAGGGGTCATATGATGGGGAGATATTTCCTAATGTACTAGATGAGTCCAAAGAGGTCACATACTGATTGTAATGCTCAACCAGAAGCTCCTTGAGTAGAGTTAGTATGTCTCACAGTTTTAAGGTCACATTATTTGTTATTCCAAGTGGATGAAAAGTTTGGTGGAAATTGTTGGAGAGAGAATCCTTCAAGACCACTGAATGGAAGAGGTCTCTAGCATTCCTTTCTCCGGAACAGCAAGTGTGCTACTCTCCCCCTGGCAAAACTAGAATATGAAGCTTCAAGTCCAATTGTGCTCCACCGGATGTCCTGCCCCAAAATGTAGAATTTTTGATGCCCACTTTCCAAACTTTCTGAGTCTATTGGCCTGCTTCAATATTGAGGGTTTCATCAGTCTCAACCATTATGACTATAACCTCTTTAGTGGCCATGATGAACCATGCCTCATTGTCTGTCAATTGCAATTCTCTGATGACTACATTTGGATATACAATGGTTGATGTCTATCAGTACTTCTATAATATGTAACACCAGGTTATGACACTTGCAAAAATTCTCAGATTATTCTGCACTTTAGGGGTATAAGACAGAGTATAGGAGTCAGGTAGAGAACTTTGTTTTTTGGTGCAGAGAGAATTGTATGCAGTTTAACTTTAGCCAAATCAAGGAATTTGTTGTTGACTGCTGCCACACCAAAGAGTCTATACGCCTGGTTAGTATTCAAGGAGGGGATGTAGAGGTGGGGCATTGATACAATTACTCGAGAGTGCACATCAGTGATAGGCGGAAATTAATGCGATGAATGCACAAATCGTAGTACAAGCAAAAATATGGATGGTGTGTGTTCAAGTTTTGGTATATGACATCAGTATCGCTGTTTACTATCAACATGTGACGAAAAGCCACACTGTATCTCCAACAGGATCAATTCGTATGCTTTGATGGTTGATGAAAGGATCATTGCAGTGAAGCAACATATTAAACTTAAATGCTGACTTGTGAATGTGCTTTTCTTCATCCATTTCTCGCATAAGCAAAACAAGCATTGCATATTCCCCATTGTAAGGATGCAATACTTTTAAAAGTCTCACATATCACCCATTTCTCTGTTGCTGTCTTTTGTTGTTTATTTTTGCAACATCTTTGTCCCTCAACTTACAACACAGTGAAAGTGGACATTGTTTTCTCACCGTGATAATGTCTCGAAATACCACCTGGTGGAGTCCTTCAGATTTATTAAAAGTACACGCTCAAGCACAGACAGTACACTGCTTGCATAGCAGCAGCATCCTCAATCGCACACGTCAAGTATCGTTAGATTCAAAGCCTAACACAGAGGAACTTTATAAGAAAGGGCAGAACAGACTTTTTCTTGGAGACTACATTCCTTTAAAATTCTAGTATTCCTAAAAGCCACCAAAAATGTCTTTCCCTCCGAGCACCCTTCAGTTCCTAAACACACGCATATGTCCTTATCACTGAGCCAATTGTAGGCCGATAACCACCTTTGTTTTGCAAATGTGCCAATTAGAAGTGCTCTACCTTCTCTTAACCATCCCCCATTCAGCCAGCATAATGCACTTCATGACACAGTAGCTCTCTATTTATCATCTCCCACCAGAAGTTTCAATTTCAGCTCAAGTATCTAGCAAGGAGTTGATATATCATTATTTGAAATACTGTACATACATTTCACGTGTGTTCCATGTCTATAATGATCATGTATCATGAAATAAGAAATGTTGGATCGTGTAGACACAAAGCAAATGTATGTTTTTATTATATCAAATAAATGTTAGTTTTTACTTTTATAACAATTGCGCTTATGTGACATCAAGGTAATTACAATGGCAGACAGACATCATTTTGTCTTTAGCATTAACTTTTACAACTAACAAATTTACACAGACTATTATTCAAATGAAATGTATTTATTAGATCAAATATAACTACTTGAATTTGAAACACATACTTATTTGAAAATGATATTTGGCCTTCACAGTCTGAACCCCTATTCACAGCAACATCATTTGATCATTTTATTTTCTTATTCAGTTTTATTCTTGAATAAAAGCACACTTGCTTTGTTATGCCTTTTGTGAGAGTGTTTATTTTATATTCCAGGACATGCTTCTTGTAGGAAGCGGCAACAAATTTCCTCTGGAAGGCAAGTCATGGTCACTCTTCTTTACTCGATGGACCCCATGCATGCCTTGTACAGTACGTGTGAGTTCATCACCGCCAGGTCAAGCATGTTGCAGAACACAGCAACCAGCCACCTGCATAATCCTCCTCATACCGTATAAGCACACACCTTCTGGTCTATGATATCAATGCTGCACTGTAAAAAAGAGAGAACAAGATAGGGAGACTTAAATATATGTAACATTTTTAACAGATTGTTATATAACCTGTATAGTTTATATAAGACAACACTGTGGCACAGATGCTACCTTATACCATATATATCTGCATACTTTCATGTGGTTGTAGTCTGTGACCTGGTTTGTTTTATTTTTTCCGATCATCCTTAATCTCCATGTATTGGTGCATGGTGCTAAGAATTCAGACAGACTTCCTCTTTAGCGCATACACCGTCAGTATGAAACTGCCAGTTTTAAACACTTACGTGGAGAATTCCTTATGTTCTGAAGTGTCTTTAGCTGGAAGTGAAAGTTGCCGTCCTACCTTGTTTTAGAGTAGAGGATGGAAAGAATATCAGTCAGTACAAAATAAACATGCTTGAATGCAATAGTGTGTTTGCATGTTTTATTTTCAGCCAGTTATATTGGATATAATAAATGCATAATTTTGATTTGATTCTGTGACATTCTGTGTAAATTTATGGTACTTGTATCAGTTTGCACTAAAAAGATAAATTATTTATCAGTGCCATTATAGTTACTCTAATGTTACATAAATTCAATATATACATTACAAATGTGTAACAAATGTAAGAACATTTCTGGGAGATCCTACAGTGTGTCCTAGCAAGGGGAGTTGTCAAAGGCACACCAGACATGCACTGGAGTACCCCAAGGATCGGTGCTGGGTCCTCTACTCTTCTCTCTGTACACCACCTCGCTGGGCTTCATCATCCAATCCAATGCATTCTCTTATCAGTGCTATGCTGATGATAAACAGCTATACCTGTCATTCCCTCTTGAGGACAATAAAGTATCAGCTTGAGTCTCTGCATGTCTCACTGATATCTCAGCATGGATGAAGGACCACCATCTACAGCTAAACCTGGCAGACACTGACATTTTTGTGATCCCAGCCAGCCAGTCTGCTTATCTCCCCATCTCTGTATAGCTTGGGTCACTGTTGCTAACACCTGCTAATTTAGTACGCAACCTTGGGTTGGTCATTGATGAGCAGCTATCTTTTTCTGACCACAATTCTTTCCATTTCTTGTTCATGCTGATTCACACTGTACAACACCCACAAGATCTGATCTTATCTAACGTGTTTTGTGAACATTGCAGCAGTCTTTTGATGGGGTGATAAGGACTTCTGTATGTCATGAAAAGTAGGGTGATCAGGGGGAATTAAATTTTTGCAGGGAAGCTAATGTTTACTATGGGTAATGACACAATGTTCTCTAACTCTGTGATGGCCAGTGAGATTTCCTAGACAGGCCCACTGAATTAACATGCTAATTAAAAGGGCAGACTCAGTTAAGGAATGCAAAAACTCAGTGCCATTATAAACAATTCTGAACGTCCTCTCTCTGACACACTAACAATGAGTACTCTCAGCCAATGAATTATTCAGCAGAAGTGTGCAGAAAACTGCAGAAAATAAATTATAGCAGATTATATATTTTTTTTTTGTTTTGTTTTTTTTAACCAACACAAACAAAGATGCAGCTATTTGTTTTGTCTCCCCTCTTGCTTGCGATTTTTCTGAAGAGGATGTCTTAAGAAACCTGGAAATTGTGCATTTAAACTGTTTAAACTATTTGTGAATAACTTTTGTGCTAGATGAACATAAATCCTAGCTCTTGCGCTGGTCTATTCATGACTGAGTTTTTCTCAAAACATTCTAGTTTTCACAAAACCACTAAAAATGTTTACTGCATTAATTGTTGAAGTATGATTGAGTGTGCATATGTATCCATCTGTGCCCTACAATGAACTAGCACACTATCCTGGACCCAGCATCTGAACCTAAACCTGTTGATGCTGGGATAGGTTTTGTGTCCTTCTAAAACTATGATGGAAATGGTGGCCATGGAAAATAAATGGATTTATTGTCTTCTGTACGATAAATATTTATGATTTCCTTCTACACTATAATAAACTAGCAACAATAATAACCTACAATGTATTCAGAAGACATTTATTGAAAGGACAAGCTGGTTATTCAAATAAGTTATAATTTTAAACAGTATTTCAGATTATGTACCATTCTCTATTCCATCCATCCATCCAGTATCCAACCCGCTACATCCTAACTATAGGGTCATGGAGGTCTGCTGGAGCCAGTCCCAGCCAACACAGGGTGCAAGGCAGGAAACAAACTCCGGGCAGGGCACCAGGCCACTGCAGGGCATGCACACACACGCACACACCCACCCACCAAGCACACACTAGGGACAATTTAGAATCGCTAATGTCTTTGGACTGTGGGAGGAAACCGGAGTACCCGGAGGAGACCCATGCAGACACGGGGAGAACATGCAAACTCCACGCAGGGAGGACCTGGGAAGCGAACCTAGGTCTCCTAACTGTAAGGCAGCAGCGCTACCCACTGCGCCACCCCACCATTCTCTGTTGGTATATTTAATTTAGGTTCTGTTTTTTTAGTTGTATATTTATATAGAGAGGCAGGCTGTGTGATGTAGGGGTTGAAGCTTTGGACTTTAAACTCTGTGGTTGTAAGATCAAATCCCACCACTGACACTGTGTGTCCATGAGCATGTCATTTCACCTGCCTGCACTCCAAATGGTAAAACAAAAGAAATATAACCAATCGTATCTCAAATGTCGTAAGTTGAATTGGATAAATGTGTCAGCCAAATAAGTAAATGTAAATATTTCACAAATTTAAGGCATCCTACTAGAAGGAAAAATCTCTGTTGCTGTTCAATTAATTGTAAATAGGAGAAAGTAATTATGTATGTGGTTTGTTATATCATTCAAATTTATAATTTTAATTATTTCTGATCGCATATATTATCTTATCGCATTGTATTTTCTTGAAAAAAAATTTTTTACAAATATTTTGTTTGTGTATAAATATTAAGCAGTCAATCATTATATGCAATTTATCCATCCATTTTCCAACCTGCTGAATCCGAACTATAGGGTCACGGGGGTCTGCTGGAGCCAATCCCAGCCAACACAAGGCACAAGGCAGGAACCAATCCTGGGCAGGGTGCCAACCCACCGCATATATGCAATTTATTTCACAAGATAATGTTATTATTCTGTTATTGTTATATAATTTAAAGTAGAAGAAAAAAGATGCAGCATTATTTCTGAAAATTGTTTTTATCAGTAAAACTATTACGCAAACAGCAAGTTTATTTAAAAATAAGTATTTGTTTATTACATTCGCATACTACAAAAAATGTTTTTATTCATTTTTAAATTTTATTTTTTGGAAATGTTCATTTTATTCCCTGTTTCCAATATGTGTATCAAACAATAGTGACCTATCTATAATTATATTTTATTATCTAGATCTATTATTATGTATATTATTTACCTATGTAAAACACATCTTACATGCACATCTGTATGAAAATCCTAAACTAATTTCTTCCGACTAAACAGTGCTAGCACAGCACATTAATTCATTAATATTCTAAAGCAGCCTTTTATATTACTAGCTCTGGAGGACCTGAAGTATAATCTGTCATCATCCGGCACACATAGGCTACCCTCAGCAAATTTAGACATTGCAGTCAAAATATCTGTACATCTTTCAAATGTGAGTGGGAACTGGAAAACCTACAAGAAATCTGAGATAAAACTTATGTTGTACAACACATTTAATATTAATTCATTTTCCATCCCTTTTTGCTTATGATCCTACTCTACCAAAATATGGCAGAAATAATCGTACCAAATATCAGTATGTCTCAAAATGCATGCTGAATAAAAAAGATATTTATAACCTTTACTGCATAAAATGAAAACTGCATAAAAAAATGATGCAATTATATAAAGTATGAGTAAATTCTGCTATAACAGTGCATTGCTGCAGATACTGGGCTTTAGATTACTGTCAAAAATACATAAATATTTGAAAACTTGTATTTAGAGTAATTATAGGCACAGAACCAATACTACTATTAAAGAGTGCATAACTTTAACAGGTATTTAATTATACACATTAACTAGTGATGATCCAGGGATAAATATTTTAAATGTTACAAAAAGCTTCAGTGACTTCTGAAACCAAGGATAAAACAATGCATATATAATTGGATTGATACTAGAATTTACATAAGCTAGCAGCATAAAAGCGCTAAATGCCAAAGGTGATATAAAAATATCTGTGAACTGATCAATAACTGTACACATAAAATATGGTAACCAGCAACAAATAAACACAGTCACCACAATTCCTAAAGTCCTGGCTGCCTTTCTTTCAGATCTTGTAGACAGATTATTTTTGTTTTTGGGAGCATACAATATTTCTTGTGTTGAAATTGCTTTTGCGTGTTTTCTGGCAATAATGAATATTTTAGTATACAGGGTAATGATAATAGAAATAGGTATAATGAATGAAATTACCAGATCTGCTGTATTCCAGTCTGATCTCAGTATTTGCTGGCACTGACCAGTACAATCTGTTATGTTTTGGCTTTCTACAGCTCCATCAAAAAATTTAATTACACATGCATAAATTAATGAAAAAATCCATACACTTACACTAGAGAGAGAAGCGATATGAATGGTCATTTGATTGGAATAAATGAGTGGATTACAAATAGCTATATTTCGATCTACTGCAATTAATACCATATTCATTATAGAAGAATCAGTGAGCAAATAAAGTGAAATAGTATAAACAACACAAAAATGGTCTCCAAAATACCAACATGTTTCTATTGAATTAATTACCATAAATGGCATAATAAGGACTCCGACCAAAAAGTCTGCTATAGCTAATGAAAGTACCAGCACATTAGTTGGTGTGTGAAGCTGCTTAAAATGCAAAATAGAAACAATAACCACCATATTTCCAAAAAACGTGAGCATAATTATGACAGCAGCAAGAAAATACAACACAGAAGCAATCGGTGATTTAAAGATTTTCCTGATGTGTGAAATGTTGCCGGTATTGTAAAAGTCCTGGGCACTTTGGGTTCCTTGCATCCCTCTTTTTTATCTTCAGGGTGTCAGAATGGATTATATTCTCCACATGCCTAAAGCTTGTACAGAAGTATTTATATCTAAACTTGATCTTCCCTCCCACCTCATTATGAAAAGACTTCACCCTTCATCCTCTACATACGCCCATAAACAGTATTTTCTGACATTAAAATAGACAGTATAGAGGATTTATTTAACCTTTAATTTTTCTTCAAGATGAAAAAAACTACTGGTAATCTGATTTGGCAAATTACAGAGCAAAGTTAAAAACTAGAATAACACACTAATCAGTGTCTTGTTCACAAACTGGGAGGATCTACTATGAAACTAATGAAGTTTAAGTTTCAAGATCTCTAATCCAGAAGCGACTTTAGTCCACATAGTCCGCTTAAAACGTTTACTGTATAAGTAAGTTTTAAAATCAAATAAAAATAAAAATGAAACCTGCACAAAGCCAGCCATATATTATATATTATGTTATTTTGAAAATATTAATACATATTTTGCATAATTTTAGTCTAGGGGTAAGCATGTTGGTCCCAGAGGACCATAGTGGCTGCAGGTTTTCATGCTAATGTTACCGACCTCAGGCCTAGGGGAACCTGGGCCAAGTACAAGCCACTGTTGCTACAGGGTGTAGCCACAGCAATATGGTGTAAAACATAAAAGAAACAGACAGCAGTCCCAAGTCTCAGACCATACTTATCTGTTCTCTTCTACCTTTATTCTCCTTTTTCCAGAAATATATATATGCTTCAATTCTGCATAGATGAACATGGTAATCAGTGAAAACAATGGTGCAAACCAATTTACTCTGTATAACAAATAGTGTAAACACATTTACTTTGAGTACTTGATTAGAAACCAATGTCCCCAGAACTCGTTAATTTTCCAAGGAAGCAGACAGTTCTGTATCTACACATTGTGTGTAGATAAGATACTAAATCAAAGCAGTCAGCAGGTGACTCTTTAGCAAGACAGGTAAATATTTGTGTCCTGTAGATAGCCATCAGCAATAACCTGTAGCAGAATTTTCCAGAAATTCTGCCTTTTCTTTAAAACACTGGTTTATAGCCCATTACACCCATTACACTCTCCCCTATTTTTTTTTGAGATGTCTCCTGACATCTTGCTCCAAAGGCTCGCCTTTAGTTCAGTGTCTATTGTGTTTCAACCATAATAATCAAATTCTGGGTATGCTGGATACATTATTGTGGGGCTTGGTAACAGATACATAGGATTCTGTATAACTGCATGGACACCAGGATTCCAAGGCTGGAATGATGGCTGCCCCAGTCTGTGGTATGTGAATACTTCTCTGGGTCTGACAGTGCGAGTCGATCTTCTTAAAGTGTCCCCTTCTCTGTCACACTGGTGTTCTGTAGCTAGGTCTTCTTGACCATTTGTGGGTTCCACTGCTTCAGCAATATTCCTCACCTGGGGTTCAACAACACTGGTCTCCATTTCCAGTCTTTGTTCCCTTGATGTTCCTTGTGAAAAATTTCTGTCAAGTTGTCGTGGTCCTCGTGGTTCAGGGTAAAACTTGTAGGCCTTGACTCTGAGCCTGGAGTGTGACTCAGATTCTATGACCTCAGATCTGACATGTGCAGGAAAGCATGGCAAGCGATGGGGGCCATATGAGGTTTCTGCTTCCTCATCAGAGTGATCAGATGCTGAGTCTGGTGTCTCACTATTTGTTTTTGCTGGTCTTTGCATTTTCCTTTTCACTGTGTTCAATTTAGTGTCCTTTTCAAGAGGTAAGTCATTGACAGGGAGCAGGAGGTTGCGGTGTAGTATCCGGGGTGTTCTGCTACCAACTTCTGGCTGTACCTTGTACACTGGGCTGTCTTTAATTCTCTCCACAATACGACATACCTCTTTTTCCCAGTAGTCACGGAGTTTTCCTGAGCCTCCTCTCTCAGATAGGTTTCTGACTAAGACTCTGTCACCTGGTTGAAGAATAGCGCCCCTCATTGTACGGTCATAATACTGCTTACCCTTGGCCGATGCTTTCCGACTGTTATCTGCAGCAATCTGGTAAACTTCTTTCATCTTGGTTGCCCATTTTTGCACAAAGTCCTGGCTATCTGTTTCCTCATTGTCAGTTGTAAGATTAAATAACAAATCGATAGGTAATCTTGGAGCTCTGCCATACAAGAGGAAAAATGGTGAATAGCCAGTTGATTCATGTCTTGTACAATTATATGCATGCACAATTTGTGGTAGGTAATCTTTCCACTTTGACTTTTTCTCTTCTTCCAAGGTTCGGAGCATCTGAAGCAGAGTTCGATTTAATCGTTCTACTGGATTCCCCTGTGGATGATAGGGGGTGGTGCGGGAGTGAGTTATTCCAGATAGTTGTTGGAGCCTCTGAAATAAGTTATTTTCAAACTCACGCCCCTGGTCATGGTGCAGCTTTGCAGGGTAGCCAAAACGAGGGATAAAGTCTTGGAAAATCTTCTCAGCTGCGGTTTTTCCAGATTTGTTTCTGGTGGCATATGCTTGTGCAAAGCGAGTGAAGTGATCCATCAGAACCAGAACATATTCATAACCTCCTTTACTTGGCTCAAGATGCAGAAAGTCCACAGAGAGCAGTTCAAAAGGTTCGCTTGTAGTAATAGTGCCCATAGGTGCTCTGTCTGGGTTACTAGGGTGCTTCTGTTTGATGCAGGCACTTTGTCGAATTACATAATCTTCAATCTCTCGCTGCATGTAAGGCCAATAAAATCTTTCTCTGGCCAGATGAATCACCTTGTCAGAGCCGATATGTCCCATATCATTATGGAGGCTTTTAAGGACAACTGGTTTCAGCTTATGTGGCAAAACAAGTTGCTTTCTTGTTCCTACTTGCCTGTACAGTACTCCCTTGTAAATGGTGAGTTTGTTCCATTCATGTATCAGTCTCTTTGTTTCAATTCCCATTTGTTCCTTGTCCTTTTTATTTGGACCCCATCCTCTGCTTTTGAGGTTAATCACTTCACTGATGGTAGCATCTTCTTGCTGTGCGGCCCTAATATCATTTAGTGTGACTGTATCGGTACTTCCTGGCAACACACCGTCATCCATTGAGGTGAACTGTAGAGCAGCCACCCATGGCACTTCTTTATCTTTAGCTGCTTTGTCCCCCTGCCAGACAGCTGAGACGACTTCTGGAGATATTGTTTCCTTATACTCTGTGATAGTGGCCTGTAAGTCCACAGGGAAGCGGGACAGTGTATCAGCATCTGTATTTGCTTTCCCAGGGCGGTATTTGATGTCAAAGTTAAAGTCTGCTAATTCTCCAACCCAGCGATGACCCACTGCATTCAATTTTGCTGTACTCAGAACATATGTCAGAGGGTTATTGTCAGTATATACAGTGAAGGTGGGTGCATAATATAGATAGTCTCTAAATTTTTCACAGATTGCCCATTTCAGGGCCAAAAATTCTAACTTGCCAGAGTGGAGATGGTAATTTCTTTCAGCTGGGGTGAGTGTTCTTGATCCATAGCCAATCACACGTAGTTTACCATCCTGCTGTTGGTAAAGTACTGCTCCTAGTCCTTCGTTTGATGCATCAGTGTGCAAAACAAAGGGCAATTCAAAATTTGGAAAGGCCAGTATGGGTGGATTGGTGAGTATATCCACAAATTTAGAAATGACCGTACGATGTTCATTAGTCCATTTAACTGGTGTCCTTGAAGGCAGCTGTACATTGGATTTTATCCTCCCTCTTGCTGTAGTACCATTTAATAGTTCAAACAAAGGTTTTGCCAACCTGGAAAAGTCCTGTATGAAAGAGCGGTAATAACTAAGGAAGCCCAGCAATGATCTGACTTCTCCAACTGTTGTGGGTTCCTTTTCCACTAACTGTCGGACTGCTTCCAAATCCTTAGGGTCAATCTGCACCCCCTCTTCTGACACTAGACGACCTATGTACCGGATTTGTTGTCTGAATAACTCACATTTCTCTGGTCGTAATTTTATTCCATGCTCTCTCATTTGACACAGTACCCGTCTCAAGTCTTCCACATGGTCATGAAATGTTTTGGAAAAGCAAAGTACATCATCCAAATATGGAGTGCAACATTCATCTCTCAATTGTTCCAGTACCCCTTCCATGCATCTTTGAAATGCTGCAGGAGCGTTGCTCAAGCCAAAAGGAATGCGTACCCACTCATATAGCCCCCATGGGGTACTGAAAGCAGTGACAGATCTTGATTCCTCATCCATGAAACCTTGATGATATGCACTTCCTTGATCCAGGATTGAAAACCATGAGTAGACCCCAAGGTTATCCAGTAGGTCTTGAATGCGTGGCAGGGGGTGTCTGTCAGGGATGGTTTTACGGTTTAGCTCTCTAAAGTCCACACAAAGACGTAAACTTAAGTCCTTTTTCCTGACACAGACAACTGGAGACAAGTAAGCCAAAGTGGACTTCTTTATCCAACCATTGTCCAAAAGGTTCTGGATGTATTCTTTCACCTCTTTGTATAAGGGCTTTGGAATAGCATTGTACCTTTTCTGCACAGGAGTATCATCTTTCAAGTGGATTTTTAGCTTCAAATCTGGAATGCAACCAATTTCACCATCTTCACGTGAAAATACATCTGATTCTTCATATAACATGCGCTTGACTACCTCTTGTTCTTCCTCTTTTAAGTGGGACAAATCTACTGGTGGGTTCCATTTCTCTCTAGCAGTAACCTTGTATTTGTTGCTTCCCTGATTAACTCTACTGTACTCTGGGTGTGCAGCATTGACTTGGCCATCAACTAGCTGGCTGAGTATTACTGGGTCAGATGGTGGGGGAAGGACTGGCCAGATATCAATAATTTCTTCTAGAGTGCCTAATAATGTTCCACTAGGAAGGTAGATATCATGTAAGGTATAATTTTGGAGAGGTATGGTAATTAGTTTTGAAGTACCAGTTGGATTGTCAACAATGGCAGGGAGTAGTTCAATGCCCTCTGGGCAATGATTCTCTGCTAGTGGCTCAAAAGTCATTGTGCCTCGTCTAGGCAAAGCCCTAATTTTACACCTCACTTGACATATTTGACATGCTGGGATAACCAGCCCCTTTTTCCCCATCCTTACTGTAATACCTGGTGATATTGCTTCCCCAGGTTTTACTCCTACTGCAGAGATGATATTATCTGCTGTGTCACTTTTCAGGTTTAATGCCTCACTCAGCAGTGCGCTAAGACTGGTGGTATCGGTCTGGTCACAGTTCTCTCGGATCAGTTCCTCTATAACATTGAAGCCTAACAGTGGACAGTTAACATGACTTTGACTTACTAACAAAGGAACATCAATGGCTACCTGCCCATGCCTGGAGCTCAGTATCTGAAGTGACACCTCAATCCACCCTTCAAATGGAATCTCAGTGCCATTTGCTGCAGTAATACAGAGTGCACTTCCTGTTAATAAACTCTCAAGTGACTGAATCTTAACATCAGGCAATGTCTTCCTTACCCACTCTCTCCCCACTATGCTAACCTGTGCTCCTGTGTCTAACAGCATTTGTGTTTGAATTCCATTGATTACACACGTGACCATGCAGCGACTCCAAATTAGTTGGGCAGCACGTTTTTCTTTAGGGGGCAGTAGATATGTGTTTTGCATTGTGGTCGCCTCAGTCTGGGGGGACCTGTTACTCCTGTTGGTCACTGGTTGTCCCCTCTCCAGTGACCTTCCCCAGTTTCTCGATTCCCATCTCTTAGTACAGCCAACAGCTCTGTGTACCATCAAACCACAGTGAAAGCAGTGAGTACACCATTCTTTTCCCTGCTGGGCATATTCTTGACATCTTCTTTTAGGACTATCTCTTGAGACCTGAGTGTTTAATTGTGGCAGTGCACGGACATCTGTCCGAGTACTGTTACCAGTATGCTTTGTGATCTTTTCAAATTTTTTTTTTAGCATAGACACTTGAGCTGCCAGCTGCTCAAGGGTAGTATTATGAGCTTGATGTGCACAAAGAACTTTCAAATTATCATTATCGTTATGGTTCACAATCTTGTCAAATTGTTTTGCTAGTTCGGACACTCGAGCAGTTAACTGCTTTATAGCTTCACTGTCAACTTGCATTCTATTGTTTGCTTGACTCAGTTCAGTCTGATCAGCCTGTGAACTGCCCTTTTGTTGTACTGAATTTACAGAGACTGACCTATGTTCACTCGGAGTGTGAAGACGCTTTATTCTCTCTGCTTCCTCCCTGGTAGATTTAGTTATCTTCTCTACAATTATATCATCAGTCACCTTCAAGTCAGTAAGAAATGGTTTTATGTCTTGTCTGATGTTGTTATTTTTTTCATTGAACCCTTGATAAAGGGTATGAAGAAATATGCCCTGAACTAATTTTCTGTCGTAACTGAATTCAGCTCCATGCTGCTCTGATGCCTGCAGCACGCGTTGTTGAAGATCCATTATCCTATATACAAAATGTTCAGGTGTTTCCCTAACTTGTTGCTTTGTATAGCTCAGTTCCTGAAACAGTTCTGTGCTGCTTTTATCCCTAATGTGTAACCTAAAAAATCGTTTGAGCTCATCTAATGTGAGATCATCTCTACTCATAAGAAACTTTTTGAAGATACCAGGTTTAACTACTTTTAGTACAGACTTAACAACTTCAAACTCAGTAAATCCCTCATGTAACCCTACATCTATTTGTTTGCAAAGGTTACTGTATGACATTTCAGAGCCCCCATCATAGATTTGCCCACCATGGACTTTGAACTCCCTTCGAGGCAGAAAAGTAGCAATATCAGTGAGTCTTACCACTTGATCTGAAGTCATGTAAGGAAGACATCCTTTCTCCAAGTCCATAGAGTTCCTCCTAAAATTTTCAAAGTTTCGGCCAAAATGTTTAGCTCGGCTCGAATGAATATCTTGATCCGGCCCTGCAGTGGTAACACCTGTACAATCCATACTCCTAGCAGGGTTGAAATTCTTTTTGGTTAGGAGTTGTGAAATCATATCCTGGAAATGAAGTAAGTGTGACATGCCTTCGTCCTCCAAATTTCTCAACTTTTCACTCTTAATATAATCAAAAAGGAAATAGTAAAGTTCTTGTTCACCTAGTTGTCAGAGTTCTACAGTTTCATCTCCTCCTTCATCTCCTATACTTGCAGCCAGAATGCTGAGTTGATTGTAATCCAGCAATATTAATTTCTTATGGCTATCCCAGATCAGCATCTTGCGTGGTCCGAATGTTGCCATCTCCCTTCTGTACCTGAAGCTGGGCTCTCTGGATGACTCAATTACAGGAGTTGTCCCTGAAGTTCCACAACAGGAATTACCAGGTGTAGTGATGACTGTCTCCATGACAGGGTGCTGATCCCGGACGAGCCCCCAATTGTTACCGACCTCAGGCCTAGGGGAACCTGGGCCAGGTACAAACCACTGTTGCTACAGGGTGTAGCCACAGCAATATGGTGTAAAACATAAAAGAAACAGACAGCAGTCCCAAGTCTCAGACCATACTTATCTGTTCTCTTCTACCTTTATTCTCCTTTTTCCAGAAATATATATATGCTTCAATTTCTGCATAGATGAACATGGTAATCAGTGAAAACAATGGTGCAAACCAATTTACTCTGTATAACAAATAGTGTAAACACATTTACTTTGAGTACTTGATTAGAAACCAATGTCCCCAGAACTCGTTAATTTTCCAAGGAAGCAGACAGTTCTGTATCTACACATTGTGTGTAGATAAGATACTAAATCAAAGCAGTCAGCAGGTGACTCTTTAGCAAGACAGGTAAATATTTGTGTCCTGTAGATAGCCATCAGCAATAACCTGTAGCAGAATTTTCCAGAAATTCTGCCTTTTCTTTAAAACACTGGTTGATAGCCCATTACACCCATTACACTGTCTGGCAGGGGGACAAAGCAGCTAAAGATAAAGAAGTGCCATGGGTGGCTGCTCTACAGTTCACCTCAATGGATGACGGTGTGTTGCCAGGAAGTACCGATACAGTCACACTAAATGATATTAGGGCCGCACAGCAAGAAGATGATACCATCAGTGAAGTGATTAACCTCAAAAGCAGAGGATGGGGTCCAAATAAAAAGGACAAGGAACAAATGGGAATTGAAACAAAGAGACTGATGCATGAATGGAACAAACTCACCATTTACAAGGGAGTACTGTACAGGCAAGTAGGAACAAGAAAGCAACTTGTTTTGCCACATAAGCTGAAACCAGTTGTCCTTAAAAGCCTCCATGATGATATGGGACATATCGGCTCTGACAAGGTGATTCATCTGGCCAGAGAAAGATTTTATTGGCCTTACATGCAGCGAGAGATTGAAGATTATGTAATTCGACAATGTGCCTGCATCAAACAGAAGCACCCTAGTAACCCAGACAGAGCACCTATGGACACTATTACTACAAGCGAACCTTTTGAACTGCTCTCTGTGGACTTTCTGCATCTTGAGCCAAGTAAAGGAGGTTATGAATATGTTCTGGTTCTGATGGATCACTTCACTCGCTTTGCACAAGCATATGCCACCAGAAACAAATCTGGAAAAACCGCAGCTGAGAAGATTTTCCAAGACTTTATCCCTCGTTTTGGCTACCCTGCAAAGCTGCACCATGACCAGGGGCGTGAGTTTGAAAATAACTTATTTCAGAGGCTCCAACAACTATCTGGAATAACTCACTCCCGCACCACCCCCTATCATCCACAGGGGAATCCAGTAGAACGATTAAATCGAACTCTGCTTCAGATGCTCCGAACCTTGGAAGAAGAGAAAAAGTCAAAGTGGAAAGATTACCTACCACAAATTGTGCATGCATATAATTGTACAAGACATGAATCAACTGGCTATTCACCATTTTTCCTCTTGTATGGCAGAGCTCCAAGATTACCTATCGATTTGTTATTTAATCTTACAACTGACAATGAGGAAACAGATAGCCAGGACTTTGTGCAAAAATGGGCAACCAAGATGAAAGAAGCTTACCAGATTGCTGCAGATAACAGTCGGAAAGCATCGGCCAAGGGTAAGCAGTATTATGACCGTACAGTGAGGGGCGCTATTGTTCAACCAGGTGACAGAGTCTTAGTCAGAAAACTATCTGAGAGAGGAGGCTCAGGAAAACTCCGTGACTACTGGGAAAAAGAGGTATGTCGTATTGTGGAGAGAATTAAAGACAGCCCAGTGTACAAGGTACAGCCAGAAGTTGGTAGCAGAACACCTCGGATACTACACCGCAACCTCCTGCTCCCTGTCAATGACTTACCTCTTGAAAAGGACACTAAATTGAACACAGTGAAAAGGAAAATGCAAAGACCAGCAAAAACAAATAGTGAGACACCAGACTCAGCATCTGATCACTCTGATGAGGAAGCAGAAACCTCATATGGCCCCCATCGCTTGCCATGCTTTCCTGCACATGTCAGATCTGAGGTCATAGAATCTGAGTCACACTCCAGGCTCAGAGTCAAGGCCCGCAAGTTTTACCCTGAACCACGAGGACCACGACAACTTGACAGAAATTTTTCACAAGGAACATCAAGGGAACAAGGACTGGAAATGGAGACCAGTGTTGTTGAACCCCAGGTGAGGAATATTGCTGAAGCAGTGGAACCCACAAATGGTCAAGAAGACCTAGCTACAGAACACCAGTGTGACAGAGAAGGGGACACTTTAAGAAGATCGACTCGCACTGTCAGACCCAGAGAATTATTCACATACCACAGACTGGGACAGCCATCATACCAGCCTTGGAATCCTGGTTTCCATGCAGTTATACAGAATCCTATGTATCTGTTACCAAGCCCCACAATAATGTATCCAGCATACCCAGAATTTGATTATTATGGTTGAAACACAATAGACACTGAACTAAAGGCGAGCCTTTGGAGCAAGATGTCAGGAGACATCTCAAAAAAAAATAGGGGAGAGTGTAATGGGTGTAATGGGCTATAAACCAGTGTTTTAAAGAAAAGGCAGAATTTCTGGAAAATTCTGCTACAGGTTATTGCTGATGGCTATCTACAGGACACAAATATTTACCTGTCTTGCTAAAGAGTCACCTGCTGACTGCTTTGATTTAGTATCTTATCTACACACAATGTGTAGATACAGAACTGCCTGCTTCCTTGGAAAATTAATGAGTTCTGGGGACATTGGTTTCTAATCAAGTACTCAAAGTAAATGTGTTTACACTTTTTGTTATACAGAGTAAATTGGTTTGCACCATTGTTTTCACTGATTACCATGTTAATCTATGCAGAAATTGAAGCATATATATATTTCTGGAAAAAGGAGAATAAAGGTAGAAGAGAACAGATAAGTATGGTCTGAGACTTGGGACTGCTGTCTGTTTCTTTTATGTTTTACACCATATTGCTGTGGCTACACCCTGTAGCAACAGTGGTTTGTACCTGGCCCAGGTTCCCCTAGGCCTGAGGTCGGTAACACTAACCCAATTGCTTATTTAGAAACCAAAGATTGCCGAACTCAGACCTTATTTAATTTCATGGCTTGTTAGTCTGCAATGTTAGATTCCTATAGAGTAGATTTCTTTCATTTACACAGATACAGTATCATGCAAATGATTTGAAGCCTAAAACAGATAATTTTTAGTCTGTCACATTTTTCTCTTAAAGGTTTTATTTATCAAATAGTGCATGATGAATCCACACAGGTTTACATGGAGACAAGTCAGATGGAGAACTGCGGGTTGCAACTTATTGCAAGTAAGGGGCCTTGAAAAAGTTTAAGACTGAGTTAAGCAGTTATGGGTGGGGAACCTTAACAAGCGAGACCACTAAAATGAAGCATCAAAATGTCACTTGAGCAATAAGAGCTTCATTAGCATTAATTGACTTCTCATTATGAAACTGGGTTGGAACAAAAACCTGCAGCCACTGCAGCCCTTCAGGACTGACACTGCCCATTGCTGTTTTAGGCTAATCACACAGCAGTCACAGACAGTCAGGAACTGGTGTGTTATGTCGCATAACATTATGAATAACACAGTATGCTGTACTGAGTTTATGAGAAAATAATGTAACAGTATGCAGAAAACCCATCATAGGAAAGACTTAGAGACAAGCATTGTACAAGAGCTTCACAGTCTGGAAGGGGCAAGATGCATTTCTAGGAAGAGGTTGATTTGAAAAAGAGGGCCAAGACTTTCTTAGAAAGCAAATAAATGGGATACACAAGCAAACATAGGTGCTTTCTTGTTGGGCTTTCACTTAACGATAATGAAGAACACTTCAACAGTGATTTTTCATATTGTGATATAAACTGTATTTGGAGAAGTATAAGCCAGCCAAGTCTTTTTCCCTGTTCATATCAGATTTGGATGGCATTTCCTGTCATTTGTAAAATTGGAACATTAAATCATTGGTCTCATTTGGCTCTTGGTACAGAGATCGTGAGGGCACATGTTGTGACTTTGTTTTACAGTAAACAATCTGCTGTACAGTGGTACTATCATGTGTGCAGCACTAGATAATGCCACATGTGCCCATATACCATTTCTTGTTAAAAGAACACATTCCTTAATAGTCTGATGATACATATAGAGTTACAGTATACAAAAATGAATATTGGTGTGTTTATAAAACTATACCTTCAAATCCAGATTGCTGGATCCACAAAGCTGCAGTGATGACCACTGTACTAGCAAAAGGTAATTAAACTTGTTGGCTAACTACACCCAGCTACTTATTAACTCATAGCTAGCTTCTTATTCATACAATTTATTAGAGGAACTCTTATTTTACACATTTTGGTTGTATGCTAATTTTGCCCACTCCAATACAGGCACACAAATTAACTTCTCTTGCAAACTTGACGCCCTTGTTTATGTACACCAATTGCCTCTGGTATTTAACATGCATTTGTGGTAAAGTGAGGTTTGCTGCTGATCGGCACCATTTTAAATAAATAATCATGGCTTTAAGGGGGTGTGGTAGTGTGGCAGTAGCAGTTCCCAGGCATGATGCAGATGGTCCTGCACTTAAGTGCACAGGTGCAGAATTGCCCATGGCCGTGATTGATTGATATTCCTCATTTTTAAAATGCCCATCCCCTTTTACTCATTGGAGCCAACCATTCCCACCTATTTACTCCACTTGAGTCTGTGTGCCTTGGCCCACCAGGACAGCCAGCAGCAGTCAGGACCAGATTGGGATGGACATTGTTAGTACCTGTTAAGGGACTGAAACATCAGATGTCTACCAAACAGTGCTTGTTTTCCTCCTTCCATTCCCGTATATTGAACAGTTTAGAAATATAGACTTGTTAGGCTTTGTTAGCTAGACTATTTGCCCTATAAGAATGTTGAATTAGTCACTCGATCAAAGCAGGACAGAAAAGCTATACTTCTTCTCCAAAGTCAATCTATCTGGATAGAAGTGGATATAACTTATTGATAAACAACCACCTTGTTACAAAGAAGTGACATGCCCTGCTTGAACTCTTTATTAAAATCAGATGATGGCAAGTCTCAGAAATACAGAGAAAAGACTATCCAAGAGTGTACAACTTGCAGCGATCTACACTGCGGAAGTAGGGAACTGGAGCAAGCAGACTATATCACTAAAATACCGGAGGAAGCAATGGCTAATCAATAATTATGGTATATCCCTTATCATATATTCATCATAATGGTAAGAATAGGCTAGTTTTCAATTGTTCATTTCAGTTTAGAGGGTCAACCCTAAATGAGTACTTGTTGCTTGGACTCACTTTAGGCCCACCACTACTAGGAGTGCTAATCTGCTTTAGAGAACATATTGTTGCTGTTAGTGGAGATATTAAGGCTATGTTCCACCAGGTGCGCCTATTAGCAAAAGATAAAGCCCTTATTCGATTCATTTGGTGAGATATTAAACAAAAAACCCAGACATATATGTGTGGCAGATTTTGCCATTTGGCAGAACCTGTAGCCCCTTCTGAGCCACACTTATTCTGCAGACTCAGGTTCATAGTCATGAACATAACCATACACAGTGGGATGACCCCCTCTTCCATGAAGACATACTTCAGGACTGCCACTTATGGCAGACAGAGCTTATTCACCTGTCAAAGTTTACGTTCCTCTGATGCTAGCTAACAACGGATATGGATGTCCCAGAAACCAGACGGGAGCTGCACATATTCTGTGATGCCTTAAAACAGGATTATGGCTCAGTGGCCTATCTCAGAATGGAAGATGGCAAAGGCAACTGGTATTTTCCTTTGTAATGGCCAGATCCAGAGTAATCCCAAAGCTTCACCTTTCAATCCCAAGATTAGAACTTTGAGATGCTTTGATGGGGCCTCAGGTTTCCAAGCTACTCAAAATTAAAAAAATATATATGCTGATTAGCAGTGTCACTTTGTGGACAGACTCAACAACAGTCATTAATTGGCTTCATTCAAGTTCATGCAAATTTAAGATATTTGTGGGCACCAGAGTAGCTGAGATTCAAGAGCTAACAGAACATGATACCTGGCTCTATGTGGACTCAGTTAATAACCCCACAGATGGTATTACCAGATGGAAGACTCTGTTAGAGATTGTGCAACCAAGTCATCTGCAATTTGAACCATCCTTTTTCCTACAGCACCAAAGAGATTGGCCTGAAATGAATGGCATTAAAGCCTCCTTGACCCTATATAGTCCTCCTACTCTCACTGTTCCAGATACCAGTCAGTCTTGCACCTTCTGAGAGCTGGTAGAAGTCACTGTGAGATTAGTTAAAGGAGGTGGGAAGAATCAGCAACATTCTGCCTCTGATTGCCTAGAAGCTGAACTGCTACTTGTATGAAGAGTTCAGACTGATAGCTTCCTGAATGAATTAAGTCAACTACATGAAGGTAAAGTTGCTTTTTATAGTAAAAGACTGATAGTCCCTTCTCTAGAATTTGACCATTCCAGTGGAATTATCAGAGCTGGTGGTAAACTGCAGCAAGCTGAGCAGTTGGGATGTGATGAGATGCATCCTATTGTATTGTATTCTACTCACCCTGTGACAAAATTGCTGATTCAAAGATTGATGAGCAACTTAATCACCCTGGACCAGAACATCTATTTGCCAAAATTAGGCATAAACACTAGATTCTGAGAGTAAGAGAGGCAATTAGGAAACATCAGCATGTTTGCAGAGAGTATCAAAGATGGCGAGCTAAACATCAAGTGCCTAAGATGGTTGATCTGCCCCCAGCCCATCTCTGCTTTTTTAAATCAGAATTTTATAGCACTGGAGTGGATTTCTTTGGGCTCTTTGGTGTGAAGGTCGTCCACAGTAAAGAAAACTGATAGGAAGTAGAATTCAAGTGTCTAATAACCCTGTGTGTCTATTTGGACATATTTGACAGCATGGAGGCACACTCTTTCTTAATGTCCCTTTGATGCTTTATTTCAGATTGAACCTGATTGAGATTTGCATGAGGTCTCTGGAAACATAACAAATGATCCTACGTTGCTTGTGACCAAACAAAATATTAGGTTCCAATTCAATCCACGTGGTACACCACATTTTGGTGGTATTATGGAGTGGGAGATTCATTTGATAAAGACTGCACTGAGCATTACCCTGGGATGCCACATAGTTTCTGAAGAGGTGTTGAGGACAGTTTTAGTGGAAGTAGAAAGAATCATAAATGCAAAGCCTTTAGGGTATGTTTCTTTAAACTTGCCATGGGACTGCCTGATTCACCTCTTCCTCAGGTTGTCTATACTGCATCAGATCTCATAACTATAAGGAGATGGGAACATAGCCAGGTGGTGGCATATTGTTTCTGGTCATGTTTTCTGAAGTATTACCTGCTAAATTTTCAGACACCTCAGAAGTGTCAGAAAGAGGCAGCTAATTTTTCAAATGGAATGGTAGCAATGTTTCCCGATCCACAGTTACCAAGATCTTCATGGCCTGCAGGTAGAATGTTGTGTGTTGCTCTTGGAGCAGTTGGATGAGTTTGGACAGCTGAAGTAAGGATTAATGGAAGAGTGTACACTCGACCTGTGACCAGACTTATAGAACTCCAAAAAAATACCTGAAGATGAACCTTCCAGCGACAAACCTTCAGAATGATGTAAAGGACAAATCTGCCAAATTTGGTGGGAGCTGTAAAAAAGGCTGATGTGACTTTAAGGCTCTGAAGCCCAGTCACGTGAAAGCCATCAGCGTGTGCAGTGGGCATATGAGTTTGAGAGGCATTCTGCAGAAAGCCAGAGCTACTGGAGATGCTAAAGAAAGTTTTACGTTTGTGTGTTTGTTGACCAAATGTAAGTTAATGTAAGTTCTTATGTACAAGTTCACAAGTAAAGGTATAAATGTTAAAGAGAAAACTGTTCCAAATTAAGAGTAATATTAATAGTTTACATCGCTTAGTGTTTATTATAGTAGTAAATACAGTACATTCAATACTCTTCAGTAGAATGTTTAATAACGAACCTGCCTCTAATAATTAGTAAGATATTGCATTAAATATTTAAGGGATGTCATATATTAACATGGATTTGAACTGTACCATTGAGTTTGCAGTAGCAAAGTACATTATGTCAGTAATGTATAGTTACAGTGCCATCTATTGGATGTTTTGTGTATTGCATAGCTACACAACATTACAATCAGTATTGCTGAATAATCCATCCATCCATTTTCCAACCCGCTGAATCCGAACACAGGGTCACGGGGGTCTGCTGGAGCCAATCCCAGCCAACACAGGGCACAAGGCAGGGAACCAATCCCGGGCAGGGTGCCAACCCACCGCAGGACACACACAAACACACCCACACACCAAGCACACACTCGGGCCAATTTAGAATCGCCAATCCACCTAACCTGCAAGTCTTTGGACTGTGGGAGGAAACCGGAGCGCCCGGAGGAAACCCACGCAGACACGGGGAGAACATGCAAACTCCACACAGGGAGGACCCGGGAAGCGAACCCGGGTCTCCTACCTGCGAGGCAGCAGTGCTACCACTGCGCCACCGTGCCGCCCCTTGCTGAATAATGTTTATATTAAATGTTCTATTTTCGTTGTTTACCTTGTTAGAACCACACCTACATAAAGCTACCTGTACAGTTGTTCTACCTCATGTGTACTTCCAGCATTTCAACATTAAAACAATGTTTCCGCAATGGTTGGATTCGTTCCTGTTCTCTAACTGACACACCATAGTGACTACAGCTAACTGCAAGTCTGCCCTCTCCTAAGTTCTAGGTCAGACTATGATATTTAATGGGCACTCAATGATTAAATCACATTTTGTTACTTTAAAAGAGACTCCTGAGTTAAACTGCATGCCAAGCACAATGTGAGGACACTAGTCATATTCTCTAGCAAATTTGGCACCATCCCATGTGTGCAGTACAGGACTATAATATACGACAGGTGCTCTAGAGGCTCAAAGGGAATAAATAGCCAGAAAGTAAAATTTGCTATGTGTTGTTTTACAAATAAAGATTATATGGTTATCCTAGGTGGCATGGTTGTACAGTGGTAGTGCTACTGTTGCACAACAAGGAGAATGGGGCTCATGTCCTGGGGGCATTCTCTGGGTGCTGTGGTTTCTTCCAACAGTCCAAAGATATACAGTTTTTTTGGACTGGCATTGTTGAATTGGTCCTGTGTGTGTGTGTTCACCTTGTGATGGACTGGTGTCCTGTCCTGGGATTGTTCCTGCCTTGGCCCAGATACTTGCTAGGATAGTCTCCAGCAACCCTGCCCTGGATAAGCAGGTTAAGAAAATGGATGGATGATTGGCAGGGCAAGCAAACATCACCTACAACTTACTTGTTTAAAACATGGTAAGAAACACTGTTGAAATGCAATTCAGCTCTCTGTTGTGTCCTTTCGGTATCATGGATCTTTCTGTACAGTGATATGGATGACGTAGTATGCCAGGGTTGCAGTGGATTTGACTAAGATTTTCAAATTTAGCCAGCAAACTGTTTTTTTTAGGGAGGGTATCTCAATTGTCAAAAAACTATGACAATTTAAGTGACGCAGTGCGGTTTATCTCTTAACGGTGTGAGTTAAATACCACAATCCACTGGTGTATGTAAGTGAGTGCACCAAGTTTGCAAGAGAATTCAAATAGTGTACCTTTTTTGAGCTGGACAATTCACATGCAATCAAAATGTAGCATAGGAATGGCATTCATAAGTTGTGTGAATAAGAAAGTCCCTGTGAACTAGTATGTAACTAGGAGTAGTTAGCTAACTGGTTAAATTATTTTGTGCTACATGGTAGAGCAGTGGTTTGTGCTGCTGATCAAATGATCTGGGTTTGAAAGCATACTTTTATAAATTTGCCAATATACATTGTTGTATAGTGTTAACACTGTATGTGACATCAAACTATTAAGACATGCGTTCAGTTAACAGGAAATAACGTATGGGCACTCATAAAAATATTGGTACTCAATGGAATAATTCACAGAAAATAAATTACACAATATTATTTTATGGGCTCCATATCTTAGTATGCTGAGTTGTGATAATTTAACTGTTCAATAAACAAACCCGTGATTGGACTTTAGTTCCAAACAGCCCGTAGAAAGTGAGCAGAATCCAATGGGAGACCAACACATGCATTAGAAGAGGTTGACATTGTCGCTCACACTTCATTGAAAAATGAGAGGGTAAAAGCTAAGCTACAGTGGTCTTTGGCAGATAGCTTTTAAGTGTGTATATTTTACAAAAAGTGGCTTTTCCATGTAATAAACACTCTGCCAGTCACCAACTTAGAAAGCAGTGTTTGTTGTAGTCAGGTATTTTGAAACTCAGCCAAAAATTTGGAATGTTAACCTTGTTTTTCTAGATCTTAAAATGTCCTTGAATTGTTTCTTCTGAACACCATGAAGTCTCTGCCCTTAACACAGTTGGCCATGAAGGTGTGACTTAGGTATTCTCATCAAATCTGGTTCTGCAAAATCACAACTGTAGTGCTGGTTGTCTTTGCTTCGCTGACAATGAGCAGTGTTAAAAGAAGTGAGTTTATCATTGAATGGCATTAATTATCCAATGCCATATGGGAGAACAGTGATGCTCATGGCCTTATAGACCTTTATCCTGGTTTGTTTTTGTTTAAGAAGTCTTGATGATTCAGATTCCTGAAGGAAGTCGTGGTACATTTGATGCAGCATTACGCCTCCAATAAAACCTTTAACAAAAATAAATAAATAAATACACTTCCATGTAAATAGTTATTTTTTGAGGAAACGGATGGAAAGGAATCACGAACTTTCAACATCTTTTTGGCATGGTAACTGCTGACTGCTCAACTGCATAGCCAAGGAAAAGCATGCAATTAGATGAACATAAAATAAAAAATGCATATAAGACCTTCAATAAGATAGCATCCTTTAAAGTTGGAATGTGTCTTGCCCCTTAGTACCAGCAACTACAATTACAGGTGTCCAGAGAACTCAACCAGTGATGTTGTTTAAGACAGTGAAGTCCACAAAACCAAGTTGGAGTTCTAAATTCTTATCTGAAAGTGGACATGATCTCAGTAATCAACAATTAATAAAGAAATACATACTGCCCAGGATTGAAATAATGACCCTCCTTAGTTTGGTGCTAGGTGCATTGAAAAAGGAACACACTGGAATTTTTCCCCTCAGTCCCATGATGCAGCTGCTAATAGCTCTCTGTTTTTGTTTATGCCACTGGTGGTCGGTGATACACATAGCCTCAGCAAGCCTGCTGTGTCCAAATCCATGTATGCAGTGACCAGATTGCCATTGTGCAATGAACAAGCCCTAAGGTTGTGGGATAAGATTTTGACATTATGTGACCATGAGCAAGTCATCTGTCTATGCTCTAACTGGATCTACAAAATACACGTAACCAATTGTATCTCAAATGTTGTAAGTTACCTTCGATAAAGTAATCAGCCAAAAATAAACAATAATAATAACAATACAATGCTTTGCATGACACTAAAATTGGTTTTCATGTCCTTGCAGGCACACCTGGCATTATAGCTATAGTGAATAGAACGCTCATCTCTTTCCATACTCGCTGACACTTGAATCCCATCCATACCTGTCGAAAAGGGATATGCTACCAACCATCAGGAACTTTTTACAGACATTGTGGCCAAGAGACCAGGGAGTACACATGATGCTTATATCTGATATAACTCTAAAGTGTGTCAGATGGCAAGAGATGGTATGTTTGCTGGTGGCTGGTAACTGGAAAACAGTAGGTATCCATTTCATCAATACCGAGATGGGAATGCCTGCTAACTCCATTGCTGAATTCCCAAAATATGGCTGAGGAGAGGTAGAACACCGCACATCAAAGCCCATGCACACTAGAGCACACTCTGGAAGTGTGAAGATGCGATTCTAGTACTTCCATGAGTCTTCAAGGGCTTCCACAAGCCTTGGAAAACAACACTTCTTAAGTTTTTTCAACATCCTCTTCAAATTGTTTTAACTTCTCTTTTATGAAGTGTTGCTTTTTTTCTATCATTGCTCGTCATTGTTCTTTGCAAGGAAACCATGGCACATTTAGAGCCCGTTTATAGATTTTCAATTAACAAGTTAAATTAAAATACTTTTTAAGTTCAAAGTTTAATTTCTTTATTTTGTACTTTGTTGCACTGTATTTGTTTTTTAATTACATTCTTTTTTGTTTGATTTGTTTTTTCTTTCTTATACATTTGCGCATGTCTGGTGTTATAATATAATATATATATGACCACTGAAATATGTGGTATTGATGCTCCTGTTTTTAACAATCTGCTTTTCTGATGTGAACGCTGAGGAGGAGATCATCAAAGAAGTACTTTAAACTCATTTGTTAAATGTCAAATAACAATAATTTAACATTGAACAAGCCCCGACCACCCTAACAGCTCACTCTCCTGTCCACTCTCCCTTAAATTGGATCTGCTACAGTTGCTGTTTCTGATCCGCTGAACCCACTTGATGAAGAAGACTTGTTTTGACATGGAAAGAGGAACTGGACTACCATGTTTGACAGCTGCAACCTGTGTGCTTTTCTGCTGTTCATAAAAGTCTTGCATCTGTACCTGTCAGTTCAGCAATAAAGATTTTTTTCCTTGGAAACCTGATCACTTTTCCAGTCTCCATAAAATATTGGTGTTTGCATATTGGAATCTCTAACATTTATCCACTTACTCTGAATAACTGAAACATGGCATAGTAAAGTGAATTACTGAGATATGAACCTTTACACTCTTTCCATTGAATCTTTGCCACAATTTGTCTCCAGATAGGAGTTTGACTCTAACCTTCCCAAGAAAAAGCAGTGAATAAAATGGATCCACAAAACCAGAAAGTTCCATTTTTCTATAAGAAAATGCACAGCCCTAACCAAACCTTTGCTACTGTTTTGTGTTAATTTCATTTTATTAAGTGTTGCAACATAGACTTGAAAACAGCTGACTTAAAGAAATAGCTTGATTACGTGGTTATGACATAACAACAGCTATATAATTTACAGTACATATTCAATAAATATAAATATTTTATATATCAGCTACAATTCTCAGAGTGCTGGAATGAATTTAATAGTGCATCTGAGTCAATTCACATGCTCCATAAAACAGAAAATCAGTTGAAGTTCAAGTGAAAATTAAATAAGCAGAAAGGGGAAGTGTATTCGAGCTTGAATGATGCATTATAAAAACGTCTTTCTAAATTACAGCAGAGAGATTTTTAAAACACGTTTTGAGACAGTAAGCCGATTTTCCAAAGGCCTTACACCAGTGAGAGGAACCTGTAAGATTCCCTCCGAATTGAAATGAGTGATTTATGTGCTCATATGTATGTATGTGACAGCTATAATGTAGAATTATATTTTAGTGATAAACTTGGAATAATTTTTGTTACCAGTTTGTAATATTGGACTGTTCTACAATGGTGTGTAGTTTGCACGAAGGTTACCTGCGCTATAGAGTTGTCTTATTGTGATTGGCTGTGTGAAGGATGCGTAGGAGTAGAAGAGACGGAATATGAAAAAAACGTTTTTCAAAGTATAAGGTGTAGCGTCTGTGCCTCCCAGCAGCAGCATCAACGCCAATGTTTACGATGTTACATGGTCCGCAGATGGTCAAAGCAGATTTTTGTGGGTTTGAAAACACATATGATTAGCTAATTGACGGCACATGTAGCCAATTAGAAATAAATACTCCACTTAAACAGTTTCGAATGTATGTAGAAAACGTTTTCTTCCTTAGAATGTGAAGATCATCTGCTGTGTAATAAAACCTTATTATAAGGAACGCAGCTTGAAAGCAATCAGGAGTTACAAAAGATACTATATATCAGAGCTTTGCACCAACAGCCCTGCGCTGTTCTCTGAAAATATGAGACACTGCTACCAGCCATCTTTTATTTATGTATTTATTTAGAATTGCAAACGGAGCTTTCATTTTCTAGTGCATTTCATTTAATTTATTACAAATGTTTCTCCTTTGATTTCTGAAATATCTTTATTATTTAGTTTACATTGCTATGATCTCTCTCTTAAACTGCTACCTTTATTAAAACTTTAGACCACCTCTCCTCTTAAATCGAGGGTCATTTGGGGGCGTGGTTTCGTTCCACCAACGTGTGCTTCTCTTGTCTAGCCGATCTTCTAGCAAACCTTCGAGATAAAGAGGAAAGAGCTTGTTAAGACTAAAATGATAGACAAAAACGGGTCACCTGACTAATTCCGGTTCAACTGGTAAATAGGTAAAATGTGCAAATCAGTATTTACATTAACTGCACATATCACACCATAGTATATAATCGTAGTATAAATGTACATATTATGCTATAAGTCCACAATAAAGACATCCGTTTGGAATAATTTCAAAAGTAGAAGAGCAACAGCACTTCTGTGTTTCGTCCGTTTGCAACCTGACAAAAATTGCAAACAACCCTCCTTCCCTTTAGAAGTTATTTGTTGTGAATTAAACAGTGGAGTGTATGGATACTACTGTCATGCAAGTTAACTGAATCTTTTATGATAAGAATATGTGGCACACGGTAAATAACGTCAAATGACATTCTTAATGGCATTAAGAAGTGGGAACGGCAAACTTGTAACAGGAAAATGCTTAGCGTTAAAAAAGCAGTGTCAAGTTACAATAGATTTTTTTAACGTTTCTACTATAACTATATGTAAAGATTTGTTAATTTAATTCTAGTACAGTTTTACTCCGGAAAATATGCTACCTATACTATTAATAAATATTTCAATCCCTGTGTTGAGACATATCAACAGGGTGTAATTCAGTCTGAATCGAAAACTATTTTTGAAATAATACTATAACGTGCTCGAATAAATTTTAACTTTTGTTTTCGGCAAAATTACAAAAAGTAAAATTGCTAACACTGAATGGCATATTGCCGTTTAAATACTGAATAAAGGTATTTAATGTAAGTATGTGAACAATGTTTCTCACAAAAGAAAACATACTTTATTTTTCTCATTTTCATTTCCATCTTTCAGTTGAAAAATGTTAAGTCGCACACAGATAAGGTTGTCTGTTGTACTTCTGCCTATCTTTAAAATATACATTTGCAAAACATTATGAAATGCGAACCATTCATATATTTGTTATTTTAAATAAATTCTTGTAAATTGTAGTCAACCTTGATCTTTTTGACAGTAAAGACAAACAGTAGTTATAATAATTGTATAAACTGCGCTTCTATATGCACTGCATTTTATATGAGACATTTCTCACTTAACCCACTTACAGGTATGGTAATGTTTGCGCTTTGTAAAACCAGGATATACGCATAGTTTTCATTTTATTACGTGATAGATTTTCAGTACCTTTATGCTGAAATGAATACACTTGATTCGCATGTGGGAAGAGTCTTAACTTTTATTTATCGACTGCATAAATAAATATAATACGCGATCAAACATACAAAATGTGAACATTAAGACACTACAATACCTTCAGTATTCAGAACAATAGAGAAATCGACGCGCACTAATGCTCACTCATTAAACTGATCAGTGATGATTCCGGGCTACATATTTTACAAGTTATTAAAAGTTTAAATGATTTTCTAAACCAGGGGTAAAACAGAGCATATATGACTGGATTAAGACCAGAGTTAATATATGCAATCCATAAGCACGCCCAGGCTACTCCAGAAGGTACAGCAAAATTCATGAACTGGTTTAGAATAGAACACACGTAAAATGGCAGCCAGCACAGAATAAAAACAGTGACTACTATACCCAATGTTTTTGCTGCTTTTCTTTCCGATTTTTTAGAAATATTCTTGTTTTTTTCCTTCTGTTGAGTAGAGATTGCTCTTGCGTGTCGTTTTGCAATTAGAAAAATTTTCGCATAAAGTGTCACCATTATAAAAACCGGCAGAAGAAACGAATATATAAGATCTATTGTAGCCCATGTCGAATTGAACACAAGAACGCAATCACCTGGACAAGGGTCCACTCCAATAACTCCTTCAGTATTTCCATTGGAAAACATCATCGAACAGATATAAGAGAAGGTTGAGATCCAAATGGCTGAAACAGCCATAGCGCCGATTCGAAACGTTATTTTATTTGAATATGTTAATGGGTGACAAATAGCGATGTATCGGTCAATAGCAATCACAGCCAAATTAATAATTGAAACTGTTGTTAAAACAGCCATGCAGATTGTATATATAAAGCAAAATACTTCACCAAAGTACCAACAAGTTTCTATAGACTGAATGATCATAATGGGCATAATTAAAACACCAACAAAAAAATCTGCTACGGCCAAAGACAGTACTAGGAGATTGGTTGGTGTATGAAGCTGCTTGAAATGTGATATAGAAATAATCACTACTAAATTTCCACAAAATGTTACCACTACCCAAACGCCCGCCAGAATGTAAAGCAGCACTGAAACAGAAGGCGTTCGAACTTCTTTTGTGCAGGAGACATTGCCTGGATAGTAACAGAAATACTCCACGTGATCGATTAGCTCGTCTTGCATTGCAGTTAATCAGAGGTCGGCGCTCAGATATCTGAAGTAGCTCTGTCACATTATATTAGAGTGCGGTACTGTAATAAACACGGGAGGCACTGCGTCGGAGGTGCTTTTATATCCGTAACAGGCACTCACCACTTGTGAGCCTCTAATTAGGCAAATGGCAAGAGACTGTCAGTGTTGCAAGGTGTATGGTGTGTGTTGTTTTAAGAAACGGAAACTTTTTTCTTAACCACATTTCAGTTTTCACACATGAATAATTACTAATTATTTTTATGAAAACATAGTGACCACAATCTGTGTATTTCATTTGTCTATATGGACCTTCAAATTTGAAACAAATTAATAAACGCATACGTATACTGATTTGAAATTCATTGACATTTGCTTTTGGGATGCTTTTTAAAAAGCGGGAATACAACTACTATAACCGTCATATGTGACTTTTTGCTTGTTTTATTTTTTACATTTTTAGAACATTGAAATAATTGGATAATCGTATTACACAAATATCCTGCGGTGGGTTGGCACCCTGCCCGGGATTGGTTCCTGCCTTGTGCCCTGTGTTGGCTGGGATTGGCTCCAGCAGACCCCCGTGACCCTGTATTCGGATTCAGCGGGTTGGAAAATGGATGGATGGATGGGTATTACACAAAAGAAATGACATTTTCAGATTTTCCACTTTATTTTTGCCGCCCAATGCCACAAACTATGAAGCTCTTGGTTAAATAAAGCAATGCCTAGTCAGCATAGGTGCTGGGTAGAAAGTGGCTTTGCAGACAGTAACATTAAAACAAGTAGAGGTAATATACATCAGTCAAAGATGTAAAATTTTAATTGAATATCAGTCAGTACAGTAATAATAAATACATCAGCATAATACACTATAACAAGATCTCAGCTTACACTGGACTGAGGCTAAGAAACATGTTGTATTTCTAAACCCAACAGTAAACCAGCATGTGGAAAATTGCTTTATCAGCCAAAAAAAATTAATAGTTGATTTAATTTATTTTTGTTTTAAATAGCTCCATTAATATCATGTACAATTACAAGACAATTTAGAAAACAAACAATATTGCAATCCAGTTTTTAAAAGAAACTGCTTTTTAAGGAAAATAAAAAATACAATAGTGTTTAAAAACAGGTAGAGAATAAAATACACTGTATGTGACATTTGTGTTCAAAAAGTATCTAATGGGCTATACAAATCATACTCAACATATAGTACACAACTAAAGACACAGGTACATTACAATAAATGAATTTTAAAAGCCAAGAGAAAAATAGTATAGAACATAGCATAGTAGCAATGGTGCATTCTAAGAAAATAATAAACTGTTGAAACTTGAAAATGTAAAAACAATAATCAACATAGAAAATGGACTTCAAATTTTGACTAAAAAGCTACAAGACTGGAACATGTCAAAATTCCACCTAGAGAAAATATAGCTCAAGGGCATCTTCTTGGGACTGAGGATGAGCCCACTTTGTAGAGAGAGAGACTTTGCATCTTCAAGCTAATTTGTGAAGCACAATGCAGACACAAGTGATGTTGCATGATTGTTCAGGGTTCACACGTAGCTAGTTCAAGCATTCAAAGCACCTCTTCATACTCCATTCAAATGTTCAGTTGATTCTTTTGCTGTGGAATGAGCTCTGTTGAATAACAGCTCTGCATTATTGCCAGTTGTAGGAAAGGATGTAATTAAACATGGTAAGAGAGGTTAACTACTATCACGAAATATGATACCATCTGGCTGCTACTGCAGGAACGTATTGAAAATATTTCTCTCCAGGAGTATTCAAGCTTCATGAAGTGATTCGAGACATTCTATAACACAGTTTGCAGTAATTAATTCAGCATCTCCCAAAAGCTGCACATTAATACTATGCTGTCCTTTTCTGTTTACAAATTCTGATTTTTTCTCATGGGGGTCTTGAATGTGAACATAAGTACAATCTATCACACCAATAATGTTTGACATTTTACCCATTGAGAAAAGTCAATATTTGTCTTGTTGAGGTGCTCTGGATTTTCGGGGGGGAAAAAGGTGGTTCAGGAAGCTTGACAAGACAGATGAGATTCTGTGAATGATTGGACATTGTAGGACAAAGTGGACATTGCCCCTTCTGCTAGGCTTTAGTGGCACACCAGGCCTGTTAAGAAAGAAGATTTAACAGGGATGCAGGCATCTGTGGTATAGCGGGTCCACAGCTCTCGTTCAAAAGGCTTGTTTTAAAATAAATAATTGCGCTCGCGGCTTAGCGAGGGGGCATGGCGGTTGTGTGGCTGCAGCAATTCTCAGGGCGATTTGCGATGTGGGCGTTTCTCACCTAAGTGCGCAGGTGAGAGACTGCCCACATCCGTGATTGTCCCTGGGACTGCTAATTTGCCACAGCTGCTATGCCCTCTCGATATAAAGAAGCGCGAGTCGGCTAGGAGGGGGAAAAAGTAAAGGAAAGAAAGAGAACGGGAGGTAGCGAGAGAAGACAGGAAGCAGGTGGAGAGAGCCGGTGTGAGGAAGAAGGAGAGCGAGCGAGCGCACAAGAGCAGGCTCGCATGTGAGAAAGCAGGCAGCTGGGAGGAGAGCCCACGAGGGGAGTGTTTGGCCGATACTCAGTGGGGCTGAAGGAAGCAGTCACTCCAGCTGAGCAATTTAGGAGCTGGAGTGACCAGTAGAGGTGACGTCTAACCATTGACAGGAGCGGGAGCCGAGGATGCTTTGGGTTGGTCTAGCCCCAGCGTGAGTGCCTTGGCCGCTGGGGAAATAACCAAAGTCTCAGTCCGGTTTGGAGCCCGACGTAGCCATGGATCGGAGGGCTACCAGACCAGAGTGAAAGGCAGCTGTTCCTGCAGGTAGGCAACTTTCCTGTTGAGTAGCCCAGATGGGTGTAGCAGGGGAGCCACCATGGTAAAAAAAGACACCGGGCTTTGTGTAACTATTTTAAAGAATTGCTTCCTGTGCTATTTTAACCTCGTTGTTTTTAGATTTTTCTATTTGTTTTTTAACCTCCACATTGTACATCTGTTTTATGGATTATTTATTTAAAGAAGATTTTTGAATGCACTGCACTTTGTGGACACACTGTTTTTGTTGTTGGATTTTAAATAAAAGCACTTTTGCACTTTTTTGCCATCCCCTTGCTGTGTTGTTGCCTCACTGCTAAGCTCATCGGTAACATTACCGACGGTGTAGGGTTCAAGGGCTCCCGAACAGCAGATGGGAACATGGAGTCGAACCCGCATCATCACAGCATCCATCTGCACAAAAGCCCCACTTGCATTTCAAACTAACTGACTGAACTAAGCACTTTGAGCTACTTTTTGTATGAAAATGTGCTATATAAATAAATGTTGTTGTTGTTGTTGAACTCCAGCATGTACTAGGATTTTCATCTGATAACAAAAATGTAAATCAGAGGTGACCTGACATCTCTTGAGAGGCTCCTCTGCAAACCTCTTGAGCCAGAAGGTGCAAAATGGACTCAAGAAAGGACAAAGACCTATAATTCAAGGGAAGACAACTAAGATTGACAAAATAACTTGCCTATTAGAAAACATTGGTTTTATAACTGGAAATGACTTTAATCCAATCAGGAAAACATTTAACCTCCCCTTAAAAGTCTCCGCACTATCCTGTAATTCTCACTGAAATATTCACAGAAAACTCACTGAACTCCCTTGAGATTCTCTCTGGGAACTCTCTTTGTGATTCCCTCAGGGATGGGGAAATATGCAAAATGACCTTCTGAAACTTGGTCTCTGAAACCTATGAAGTTATGAGTTGCCCTCTCCATGAGCAGCTGAAAAGGTGAAATCTCTTCTCTTTGTGAACCTGACGCTGAGACCCAGTCTGTCAAGCTAAGGCTGTGAGCCAATAGACTAATAACGCTGAGAAACCATGACTTCAAGAAGGGAACTTCAGCATCTAAACTCTTAAAGATGCTGTCACTATAATTTCCCAAACAAATTATATTTCATGCACATCAACATGCCATTATGAACAAGTCTTTTGACCTCTGGAATTCTAACTACAAAGGAGCTAGGTGAACCTTGCCCCTCACACACCACTTGGCTCTCAAGGCTCACTATCCACTTCTGTGCTATCATTAGAGTGTTACCTGAAACAGATAATACGCATTTATTTTAAATTTTACATCATGCTTAATAATCAAGGCCCATAAAATGGAAAAATGCATAAACTATCATTATCACGGTTAGGTTTTATTCACATTTAAACTATGGTTAGTATGTTTTAGTTTAAACAATAAAAAAAATTGTTAATTTGTTAAGCAATTGTTTTATAAAATGTTCACTGCACAATACAATGAATGGTAGGTACATATCAAGAACAATCATTCTGAGTTTCTGGCAGGCTGAGAGTTTTTTCTATGACAGCAGGAGTAGCAGAAATCTGCTAAACAGAAACTACTTTAGGATCCATTATTAAGACAAATAACAAATACACCTACAGTACTGTGTGGCACTGAAACACGTATCCTAACATTTACTTACATCAGCATGGATGAAAAGTGCATCACTCTTCTCCTTTAAATATACCATTAGAAGCATTATGACATAGGCGCCAATGCACCTTTTTCACCTTGGGAGAGGATGGTCTTTACATCATTTGTTGCATTGGCTCTGAAATACTCAACAAATGTCTTCCTCTTTTCATGGAAAGACTGTTCCAGTCTAGACAAAATTGGAACATCTCTCAATAATTGGAAGTGCCTGTAAAGGTAACACACAAATTTGGCCCCCTTTTCTTAATTTCTGATATGGAGGGAGATGGGATGATATTGATCTCCCTGCGCTGAATAACATACGCGACCTCCATCAGTTTAGCCATCACTCCCCTGTCTGCCCCAGATATTCCCTCACGTAAGTACAGACTTGTCATCTCTTGATGTTTTTCTTCCAGGCTTTCTTAATTTTCACCTAACGGCAGATCAGTGATCTGCCTCCTAACACAGGCATAGCTGTCCTTTGATCCTCTAGCCACTAGAGTGTTTCCTTCAGTAGAACTGCTACTTCTTCCTTTTCTTTGATGTACCAATGTGTTATTTCTATTTAAGAGCTCAATGCGGGTCTTAACTCAAGAAAGAAGTGAGGAATAACCACTACTTATTTCTGCTTCCCCATCATGCAGTACATCTTCAAAACATTTAGGGTACTGCCTTTTGATCTTCTGTGCAACGGTTAGGTACTTATTTCATCATTTCATCAACTACAATGCGGATGAGATGTCAGTTGATCTGCAGGTGATGACCTTTTCTTATTAGCCAATGCTGATCATACATCCACAGGCATCCTCTCCTAGGGAACCTCAAATGTTTTGGTTCAATTACTGCTTGTTGATGGTGATGACCTACAGCTATTTGAAGAGCTTGGTACTGGTGATAGTAAATTCTTTTGATGGTGGTTAGTTTCCTTACATGCATCTTAGAATAAAAACACTGTGTTACAGCCAAGAAGTTTATTTCTGTTACATTATTTTTTTACAAACTGGCAATACAAAAGGAAAATTTACTTATGTTTTTATTATGTATACTGTATGTGACAACTGTTTATCTGATTAAAGGTCAGAACAAAACCATTTTATGTTGAGTTTATGATTTTACCATACCTTGTTATTTCCAGACAGCTCTGGACAAGACTCTTGCAGCATTGAATGGGTTTTAGGTAATCTAAAAGGCCCTCTTCTTTTGTAAACAGAAGGTCTAATTTACTTTCTATTCCTTGACTAATTAGCTTCATTACAATCTGCTCTACAGTTTCAGCTGGGACATTTGATAAGGTAGCTGTAACACCTGCCCCGATGTCTTCACTTGGGTTGGACATCTACAAGGAAAGAATGGCATGATGGAGAACTATTAGTGACAGGTCAAACACTCTATATACAGGAAAAGGATAGTAGTCTTCTTGCTTAACACAAGCCCAATAAGGACTATGTGGCACAGAACTCAGACAGTGAACATACTGATTATTAAGCTTCACTGAATTATAGTTCTCAGTGATGAAGTAAACATCCATATGGTTCTGGACATATATTTGGCTTAATTCTGCCAAATATAACACTCTCATCCTCTTCGGCAATAATTACGTATGTGTTTATTTTGTAATTTGTGCCCTTGAGAGTGACTTCATTTGATGTAACAGTATCTTCAGGTTGAATTTTAAAACTGGTAACTGACCACTTAATCTTTTCACAATAATCATCATTGAAAAACTCTGATGCCTTTAACACATCAATAAATGGGGGGAAACAGCTTCCTTCATTTAAGTAGACTTGTAGGAGCTGGTGATGTTCTGCTAACGTTCCACACAAATTCTTGAAATTCTGCAATGTCCTTGAGCATTGCTTAATATTAGAGTGCTTGCTCTTGAAACATAAAGCCCAAAGGTGTAATAGTGGACCAAAATGAACAATCAGCTCAGGGTTGTGACATAAATAGTGACGCTTGAGCTTGAGGGAAAAACCAGGAAAATTAACTCTTCTGAAAAAAACATAGTCCTTGATAAGCACCTACAAGAAAGCTATTTGATCAGTAGAAATTGCCAGAGCACAGACAATTTCAACAATTTGTCTAAGCTGTAAGATATGTTGTCAGACCTCAATTTTTCCCATCATTCATAAGATGACTCAACAACAATGCTAGATCATTAGACACTACTCCTTCAATCTGGTCATGACCAAGGCATGGTGGTAAGCCAGATTGACAGACATGGAAGTATGTACAGTGTATCCGGAAAGTATTCACAGTGCATCACTTTTTCCACATTTTGTTATGTTACAGCCTTATTCCAAAATGGATTAAATTCATTTTTTTCCTCAGAATTCTACACACAACACCCCATAATGACAACATGAAAAAAGTTTACTTGAGGTTTTTGCAAATTTATTGAGTTGATTAAAAACAGAGTCAAATTTGTTCCCACATTTTGTTTGTCTAGGCTGTATGTCTTGCAAATTAGTTTTATATGACACTCTTGTTCTTAAAGGAGCCTTTGACAATGGTGAACACAAAAAAATGTGAGCTCATGCTGAAATTTTTAACAAACCCTCCTATAGATTGTCACCTGAAATTGCACACACAATGACTTTGAACATATGCTTTCCATGATTAATTCCATTGTCCTCTAGGTCTTTGAGATCTATAATTAGTGCATCAAACACCAAATTCTGTCCAAAGTATGTATAGTTTACAGAAGTCTGGACACTGAAACAAGGATTTTAGTGTTTCCTTTAAAGGAACATAGCATGCAAAGCATTCCTTCCCTATTTCGTTTTGACCAAGACATATTGGAGTGGCTCAACATATCTAAAGTTTTCTGTAAAAAATGTCTTTCATCTCTGGTCAGTTTTTAATATGTAATTAGTGAAAGGTTTAAAGAGATCTTCAGTTTGCAACACAACAAGTACTTCAAGTACTTTAAGTGCCTTGAGCATGGGAAAGGCGCTATATAAATGAAATGTATTTTTATTATTATTATTATTCAACAGTAACAGTCACAGAAATTCCAATTGTAGTTAACTATTCTCTAACTTTACAAAGTAAATGAGATTGAGTTAGATTGTGTATATCAGAAAAACCTTCTGTTATTGCCTGTATTGATGATGCCGGTAGAAGCAGTTTTGCTTGCAATTTTCAGTAAAAACAAGCTGAATCTTTCAAGAAAAGAGACTGATTTAATTTATCTTGGAAAATGTCAGATGGCTCACTGTGAGGTGTCTCATAAGAATGACTGGCCTCTAAGGCAGATCCCACTGAAGTTCCAGCAGAACAACTTTTATCTACTCCACTAATGAGATTTATCTAAGATCTATTTTTGTGTTTTCTTGATAAATGTCATCTTAATGAAGACACCACTGTAAACTTTTGATCCCACTGTCTGAATGGACATAATACTATCCTAACCTCGTTAATATGACTTTTTAAATGTAACAATAAACCAGTGAAGTTGTCACATCTGACTCTGCACTGTTCAACATGACACAATAGTGTTACATCTTTCATGGTTTTGGAGTGTATATGTGAACGTCTGTATGCTTTGTGGTCTCTATGCAAGTGTGCCTTAAATGTTGTGAATTTTTACAAATACTGTAAGTGACTACACTTCGGTAAACCACACTTAAATAGGGAGTTGGGAAGATCTCTGTGTCTCTTAACGTGAATAATAAAAACTTTTAAGGTGATGGCAACGTGATCACAAAAATGGAAGCGATACATTGTATAGTCTATAGATAAAAGATAATTTGTCAGTTCTTTTTCAATCACCATAGCACACTAATCATTGCAATATACTGGTCATAAAACTACGTATTTTAATTACTAGCCATAAACAACAATAATGTGAACTAACAACAATAAAGGGAAACAGACCTGAACGTTTTCCACCTTTAAGTAAACCAGTTAAATAAGTCTGTTTAAGAATATAATTGCCTAACTGATTAATATTGTGATTAAAATTCAAACTTACAAACTTGCAAGTTGTGTGCACGACCAGATACTGATTTTTTTCTCCTTTTAATAATTTTGAACAATAATTTTAAACAGAATTAGAGTTACAGCTAGTAATCACAACTGCCTTGCCAAATATCTTACCAGATGTCCCTCCTCCACATAGAACACAAACATTTAGTAGTAACAAAAATGAACAAGTCTTTCATTCATCACCTTCCAAACACTAATGAGTTTCCCTCCAAAGGGAAGTTTTGGCTCAAAGATTCTTTCAATTCCATGTGAAGTAATAAAGCAATGTAAAATACAATTTGAATCTTAAATTAAATTTAAAATACCCATCACAGAATTTAACACTTAAGTTTGTTTGCTACACATGTTGAAAATGCAATATAGTAATTAATGTGTTGCTTCTCTTTAATTAAGTTCTAGTTCACCTTAACTTTATTAGTTATAACATGTACTTGAACTTGGGAAATCAGAGTGCTCTTCTTTGAACCTTGAATATTAGATTGGTGGCGTCTTAATAGTAGAGTAGGACTTTCGTTAAATGTGAAAGTTTGTATAATTATATATAGAGAGTAAGTGTAATTTAATGGATTGTCCTTGTTCATGTGATCAAGTATGTATATTTTGGATTTGTATAATGTTTCAGTACAGTTTCAAAAATGTAGAATCTTTGAGAAAACTAAAGCATAGTTGAACAGACTCTGTTTTTTAGTTTCATGCATGCTGTTTGTATTAGAATTTTAGTACTATAGTTTCTTCATGTATAATATATGCATATGTTAAGGGTAATTTGCTTATTGAAGTAGATTAAATACTTTATTGTTTTACGTTCTAGCAAATTCCCAGTACTGAAGTTATTCTGAGTGTAGTGTGCTACCTAGTGGATAAAATAAAGCACTCTGTTGATAACTTAATTAAGACACATTCAACAGACAGTAATTGTAATAGCTGATTTATATTTTTTGTTTATTTTACACCATACCTTCACATTTGTGTAACTTTGGAAGGAATTAATAAATAAATTTTGGATATCTTCACCTGTCACTGACTAGATGTGGGTAGTAGTTGTAATTTAACCATGAACCAACTTACTTTTTCAGAATAATACGTTTATATACGATATACACAATGAAGCAAAATTATTTTGTCTTTGATAAAAGCTCACCTGAATAACAAAAATGGTACAGAAACACTTATACATTTTCATTTATTTCCAAAGTTTCAGCAGCTGCAGCAGTGGCTTTTGGAAAAGTGTTGATCTTTAGAGAAATTTGTTAGGCCTAAAATGCTTCTCAAAAGTGATATGCTGAAGTGCATTGCATTTTCTGGTAACACTACTGAAAAAACTTTGAAAGCAACAACATATTCCATAATTCTTAGCATTTTACAGTAAAATACTGTAAATACATAAATACAGTAATTTACTGGTTGAAAATACAGCAATTTTTTACAGTGTGGTCACTGTGAGACACATCCCTGGAAAAGATCAAAAAATCAATCCTACATAAACAATTTACAGTTGGTGGGGCTGAATGGGGAGCTCGAGAAAGAAAACCCAAGTTTCTTCTTTCTGAGATGCGGTCCAAATGGTTCCTTAACATTCCTATTTTTAACCAGGAAATAATGCGTGCATGCAGTTTTTGATGTTTTCTGACCGCCACCTGGTACTGAAAGTGTTTTATTATAACTCTAACACTAGCGTCAAGTGCTTCAGAATTAATTTCTATGAAGATCACAGTTCCATTACTGTGTGTTATAGAAAGGCCTCCAATCCTTCCTGCTTTTCCTGGCTATGCTGAAACCGTGCATCAAAACCACTCAAGCTACATTGTATTCCTTCTCAGAAGCTTCAGATGCTGTTGTTAATTTTATCATAAAAATTAATTTTCCACTGTGACTTTCTTGGTCTCCTTGGCTCACTTTTACAATGCTGTATGAAGCGATGGAGTGAATTTACAGTCTGTCTGCAGTACTCGGTTTAAAATGATTAAATAATCTCTTGGCTCATATCTTAATTTTTGCTAACTTAACTCTTATAGTTGACCCAGTGGTGACTGTACAGGTATATATAAACATTGTACTTTTGTAAGTCAGTGTAATTTTGAAGATTGTTTGAATTTTGTTTATATTTAGGTTTCTTCTAGGTTTTATTAACCTCCCTTTAATCAATCACCTTCCTCTGCTCTTTACTTTGTGTTTTTAGTTTATCTACTGTTATGTTTTACTTTTAGAGGGTTTCATTGTAGAGGGGCAGGAAACATTTGGGTTTTTTTCATATTGTTAAAATTCATCCCAAGATTATAATAGGCATCAAGAAAGGAGTTTATGGTGTCTACAAATCCACCATGCAGCAGATAAAATGGAATACTTAATGTCTTGGTCTTTTAGTCTTCTCATTAAGACCTTTAAGACCATGCACAATACCATGTGCAAGTATAATTACATATAAAAGTAACTAGTAATCAATAAGTGATATACTATTGTAAGCTTTGCTTACAATTGCTTATCATGCAGTATATCTGTATATGATTTGCTTTTGCTCAATTTCAATATACTGCATTGACAAAAACATGCAGGACAAATGTGCGCAAATGTGTGTAGAAAAATTGCTCTCAGCACCCAATACAGACTTGTGTTTAGTGTAACCTTAAAATTGGGTTCCAATCATCTCATCAGGCAGTCTGATAACTAGGATGGTGAACAAACAGGGTCAAACAAGATTAACGAAACAGATTCCATCCATTGGCAACTCAATGCATTTGTTTATAATATTATTGCAAATGAAGCAGAGCAGATTTTAAATTCAAATATGGCTCCAAATTTGTAAAATGCAAATTTATTTTTAAAATGCTTTAAACAGGAAATAAAACATTAAATATTATTGCACAATGAATAGTATTGTGCTAGAAAGGTAAAATGATGAGAACGAGATGGTCTTGTAATTATCTTTATCAACAACTAGAACGTGCAAGCAAGATTAAAAACTTGAATATATATGGTTAGTGCAAGCCAAGATATTTTTAACATATCCAGAGAAGACCTACTAGACTTATTTCATAACTGCAGAAAATGAGCTACAGGGAACAATAATGAAGTTCAAATTGTTTCTTTCATTTTCTTCTTTTTCTTTTTTGTAACCAGGCCTAACAGATTCAAAAGACAGATATATTTGCATATTTGCAATATAAATTTGTTTCCATTTAAGCTGAATGTAGGACTCAGTCAAAAGTTTGTCTTGCTCCCTGCTTAAGCTTTTGAAGGAGAAATCTTATATCAAAGTTGAATACAGTGAATTTCAAAAGTTGTAATTTAGTCTGGAACTTGGTCTACTCATTATTTAAACTATTTATAAAGTAGCTTTTGTTCTGCATGGGTCTGAATCTCAGCTCATTTACTGTTCCTCTCAAGACCAAGATTTTCTCAGAGCTTTATATTTGCAAAGTAACAAAAAAATATAATATATGATGTTAACTGTTAAAGTAAGAGTAAGTGTGTACATTCTCATCTGCACCCTAGTCGCACCATTCAGGTTCTTGCTTTGCATCTGTAGATGCTAGGATGCAACAGGTCCATTTAACCATATAATGCAAAGGTGAAAATGAAAAAAAAAATATGGTATAGATCTTGCTTCTATACCATATTAAAACAATTATAATAATAACCTACAAGGTATTTACAACACATTTCAGTAACAAGACTATATTTTTAAGTACTGTTTCAGATAATTATACACACCATTCACTACTGATATTTTTTAAAAATTCAGGTTGTTTTTTATATCATTAATTTAAGGGTCCCTACTAGGAGGAAAATCTGTTCTGTTGCTATACATTAATTCTAAACAGGAAAAATATTGTTGTTCATTATATCACTTAAAGGCATGCTTTTCATTATTTATCATATTTCATTATATTTGCTTTAGCAGTTCATGATTTACTCATTTTTTTGAAAAAATGTTCTTTACACCAAGATTTTGGTTCTGTTAAGCGGTAACTTATTATAAGTATTTGATTTACTGTGATAACATCATTATGCCGTTATTTACTTTTAATTAAAAAAAAACAACTATGAAACAATTTTTTAAGAATTGTTTTAATACAACAATGTAAACAGCAATTTTAGTTTTGTCAATAAACCATTCGAAAATAATAATGTATTTGCATATTACAAAAACATTCTTGCTGATTATGAATTATATTTATTACATAGGAAGGCTTATTCTCCTGCTACTATTTCATATCCAATACATGAACTAAATAATAGTGACATTTACTTAAAAGTAAATATTTATTAAATATAAAATTTAATTTGCCCATATGAAACATAACTTGGGGCGGCACGGTGGCGCAGTGGGTAGCGCTGCTGCCTCGCAGTTGGGAGACCTGGGGACCTGGGTTTGCTTCCCGGGTCCGCCCTGCGTGGAGTTTGCATGTTCTCCCCGTGTCTGCGTGGGTTTCCTCCGGGCGCTCCGGTTTCCTCCCACAGTCCAAAGACATGCAGGTTAGGTGGATTGGCAATTCTAAATTGGCCCTAGTGTGTGCTTGGTGTGTGGGTGTGTTTGTGTGTGTCCTGCGGTGGGTTGGCACCCTGCCCAGGATTGGTTCCCTGCCTTGTGCCCTGTGTTGGCTGGGATTGGCTCCAGCAGACCCCCGTGACCCTGTGTTCGGATTCAGCGGGTTGGAAAATGGATGGATGGGATGGAAACATAACTTTAACTCTAGATTTGTATTATAACAGTCTTAAGAAATTAATTTCTAATGACCACAGTACAATGCTTTAATATATTTATATGCTGAAGCAACCATCTTCGTTACAGGGTCAGGGAGATTTAGAGGCTATTCCAGCATTGTGAGGCAAAAGACTAAACCTAATCCTGGACTCACACACTTACACACTTACCCTGAACAAATGCAGATATTATCATCAAATTATTTTCATTTGTTTCAAGAGTAGATGGAAACTGGAAACCTCGGAGGATATCTGCAGAGCACTGGAAGAACTGAGAAACTCCATATTGAGAGCACTCCAGCAAGAAATGAAACCAGTATGTAAGAATCACTGTGCCTCCTTAGAAAAATATATCAAAAATGTTATCCATTTTTCTTCCTTGTTCCTTTATTATCTTGACATTAAAATTTCAATTCTGGAAAGAAATGTTAAAATGTAATCTAACTAAAGAGCAGTATGTATTATTATGTATACTGAACAAGACATATATTTACAAATATGTATTATGTAAATGAAAATTAATTCAAAATTTCAATAATGCATAGTGACCTTTGCTTTAAGAATGCATTGATGTTGATGTTGAACCTGATATTAAAGTAATTAAAAGCAACGAGCTAATATTACACACAAGGAGTCAGATAACTATAGTATTTAGTAATATACATTTAATTATATACATTATACACAACCTGTTTAATTATACACAGTAAGCAGTGATGATCCTGGGATAAAAACTTTAAATGTTACTAAAAGATTTAATGACCTTTGGAACCATGGATAAAACAATGCATATATAATTGGATTAATACTAGAGTTCACATAAGCTAGCCATATAAAAGCACTAAATGCCAATGGAGGTATAAAAACATTAGAGAACTGATCAATAACTGTACATGTGAAAAAGGGTAACCAGCAGCAGATAAAAACAGCCACCACTATTCCTAAAGTCCTTGCAGCTTTTCTTTCAGATTTTGTAGACAGATTATTTTTGTTTTTAACAGCATACATTATTTCTTGTGTTGAAATTGCTTTTGCATGTTTTCTGGCAATAACAAATATTTTAGTATACAGAGTAATTATGATCAAAATGGGTACAATAAATGAAATTACCAAATCTATTGTATTCCAAGGTGATTTGAGTACTTGCTGGCATTGTCCAGGGCAAGTTGTTATGCTGCTACTCTCTACTGCTTCATCGAAAAATTTAATTATACATGCATATGTTAATGCAAAAATCCACACACTTACACTAGAGAGAGAAGCAATACGAATGGTCATTTGACTGGAATAAATAAATGGGCTAGAAATAGCAATATTTCGATCAATAGCGATTAATACCATATTCATTATGGAAGAATCAGTCAGAAAATAATTTGAAATAGTATAAATAACACAAAACTGTTCTCCAAAATACCAGCAGGTTTCAACTGAATTAATTACCATAAATGGCATAATCAGTACTCCCACCAAAAAGTCTGCAATAGCCAATGAAAGCACAAGCACATTAGTTGGTGTTTGAAGTTGCTTAAAATGTGAAATAGAAACAATAACGACTAGATTTCCAAACAAAGTGAGCATAATTATGATAGCAGCAAGAAAATACAACACCACAGCAATGGATGATTTAAAAGTTTTCCTGATGTATGAAGTGTTTCCCATATTGTGGAAGTACTGGGTGCTTAGGTTTCCTTGCATTCCACTGAAATCTTCTGATTGTCAGTCGTTTTGCTAAAGAATGAATTATGTTCTCTGAAGCCTAAAATTTACAGCGTTTACAAAGGTATTTACATGAAAATGTGACATGTGGATCCTCCCACCTCATTAAGAAAAGAGATCACCTTTCATCCTCTAAATACACCCTTTCATCATTTGGCATTTAGTTAGAAAGTGTAGATGATTTAATTCATTCCCAAGGCAACACTTTCCAAAAAGACAAATTACTGGCAATCTGATGTAAAGAGTTTCCAAACTAACCTTATTTTATAATACACAATAGGAAAAGTGAATAAAGAAAACCTAATATTCGTAACACAAACAAATATAATAAGAACACAGAAAATCAGGAAAAGCACAACACAGGGGAGCTCCAAACCCCTAAGGCTCCTCCATCAAACCTCCACAAAGCCAGCCATAAAATATATATTTTAATTTTTTTGAAAATATAAATACATATGTTGTATATTTTTAGGCTAATCACACACACAATCACAGACAGTGAGAAACTGATGTGTTACGTCACATAACATTATAAATAACACAGTACCCTTTACTGAGTTTGTGAGACAATTTTTTTTTTTGTTCTTTATTTCACTTTATACAATTTCTTGTATTAGGAATTTGTTAGTTTTCACATACCCCTTGGGGTCAGAGCACAGGGTCAGCCATTGTACAGCACCCCTGGAGCAATTTCAGGTTAAGGGTCTTGATCAAGGACCCAGCAGAGTAGGATCTCTTTTGGCAGTGACGGGGATTCGAACCAGCAACCTTCTGATTACCAGCACAGATCCTTAGCCTCAGAGCCACCACGCTGCCCATAATATAATTAATATTGTTAACAGTGTGCAGAGAACTCATCATAGGAAAGACTGAAAGACAAGCAGCATACGAGAGGTTCACAGTCTGGATGGGGCAAGGTGCATTTTTTGGGAGCTGGGTGTGCAAGGCTGGATGTTTTGGCAGTTCAGTCTTTTCATTAGGAGGGTTTGAAAAAGAGTGCCGAGACTTTCTTAGGAAATAAATGATATTCAAAAACAAGCATAAGTGCTTTCTTGTGTGGGGCTTACACTGACTGAAGAAGACTTTAACAGTGATTGTTCATATTATTATATCAACTATGTTCGGAACAGCGTAAGCTGGCCAAGTCTTTTTCCCTGTTCATATCAGATTTTGATGGCATTTCCTGTCATCTGTAAAATTGGAACAGTGAAATTATTGGTCTCATTTGGCTCTTGGTACAGAGATTGTGAGGGCACATGTTGTGACTTTTTTTCCAGCAAACAATCTGGTGCACACCAAGTACTATTACGTGTGCAGCACATACTTTCAGAGAAGCACCAGATACTGCCACATGTGCCCATATACTATTTCCTGTTAACAGAACGCACTGCTTAATAGTTTGATGGTGCGTATATGTTGCCAGCCTCAGGCCAACAGGAACCTGGGCCAGGTACAAGCCACTGTTGCTACAGTACATGTAGCCACAGCTATATGGTGCCAAATAGCATAAAAGAAGCAGGCAGCAGTTAGAAATCTCTGACCATCCTTTTTTATTATTCTTTTGAGGGGTATAATGGCTTCAGTCTCTAACTATATCAAAAGGACATTTCTGTGTGTTGTCTTTAGAAAAAAACACATGTAAATAATAAATGTAAAAGTCAACAGATGAAGAGGCAAAAGGCACCCTTGGTTTCAGACTGGGATAAGAGGAAAGGAAAATTTCCTAAAAAATTCTGTTAATTAATAATAAGTTTTTTCGTTGGCTCTGGTAATTCTAGTGTTAAACTTGTTAGCTAACTAAACCTAGTTATTTATTAACTCATAGCTAGCTTCTTATTTGCCCAATTTATAATACTGTACTAATAATTCTTTGCATTTATGATAGGAACTCTTATTTTATACATTTTGATTGTATGCTAATTTTGCCCACCCCAATACAGGCGCACAAATTAAATTCTCTTGCAAACTTGGCAACCTTTTTTATGTACACCAATTGCCTCTGGTATTTAACAACAACAACAACAATATTTATTTATATAGCACATTTTCACACAAATGATGTAGCTCAAAATGCTTTACAGGATGAAGAAAGAGAAAAAAGACATAATATAAAAAATAAAATTAGGCAATACCAATTAACATAGAATAAAAAGTAAGGTCTAATTGCCAAGGAGGACATATAAAAACTCCAGATGTGTGCTCCAAAGAGTTAAATCACATCAGACCACTTGAATTGTCAGTTTTTTGAGAAGAGAATAGTTTTGGTAAAATGAGACAAACTTTGCTTTGCTGAAGTGGGACATTTTAGCAAATTCAATGGAAAACCAGGCACACTGGATGATCCACTGCACTGTATAGAATGGGCTGTGAAATGTAAAGTGAATTGTAGTGCATTAAATTGCATTGTTCTGATTTTATTGCCATGTTTTTAACAAGAGGGATTCCTCAATTAAATTGAAACTGATATCTGCTTAACCCAAACTTAGGTACCTCAGTAAAACTCACTGAAAATTTGGTACACATTCCTGCCCCCATATAAACAGCATTTTACTAATAGTTAAATCACTTTGAACACCAGTGACGTCTCCTATGACTTCAACTGACTCCTGCAAATGCAGCGAGTACTTCCCAAGTGAGCAGAGACTTTCAGAAGGTGAGGATCTTAAGTAACAGCAGTTATAATGTGCCTTTATCCCCTGTCCCTGTACAGGAAGATCCACAACCCAGCCAGGAGAATGATGCCCTGCTTGACCTACTTAAAGATATGGTAGAATGGACATGTGAAATGAGAACCCAAGGTAGACAAGTCAGATCTCAGCCCTGTTGTTCTCCATCCAGACTAAATTGCTTCACCCATTTCAATCACAATGCACATCATCAGATGACACCAGCACAGCAAACTCCACCCATAAATCAGTACAGTGTAGACACCAAAAGACCTGACCCTAATCATCTTCCTCACCAGCCTCTCCCAGTCACTATAACAGTAACAATATATCTTGCAACCGCTTACATTCACAGAATATGATCCATTCTCTCTGGACCAACCCCAAAGGGAGTACTTCTGACAAGCATAAAAGACTTTCTATAGGGGCCGAAACCTTCAATTTCAAACTTCATCCACAAAGATCCTGTTGAATTTGCACAGCTCAAGATAGGTCTAACCATCCTTCTCCCTGAAAGTTGTATAGAATCATTCAAGTACCAGCTTTTGATTGAGCACCTAAAGCTGGAAAAAGCCAGTTTAACAGCTGATGCATACCTGAACTCTCCTTGCCCTTATACTGACATTATGGCAGCTCTCACTTAAAAATATGGGCAACCTCATCAATTGGCTTTAAAGAAAATATCGGCAGTCATGAACTCCCCAGCTATTTGAAGTAGGGATATAGAAGCTTTTGAGAGGTTTGTTTTAAAAGTGCAAGCATTAGTGAGTATGCTGGGGACCATAGGGCCTGAGGGTTACATAGAACTTCTATGTGTATCTCACGTGGCTCTTCTGTTGACAAATCTCCTCCTAGACCTTCGTTTGAAAATGATACACATGCAGTATTGACCAGGAGCAACCTACACTTAACGTGATCTCTCAGCCTGATTAAAATTTGAAGTGTGGTGCCATGATTCAGGAGGATGACCCACACAAGTGGAGAAACACAGAGAACCCAAACACAGAACAAAACCAACTATATTCTTACTTGGAGCAAACCAAAACTCAGTGACTGAGACTTCCAGTCCTTCTATGGATGAGCCTTCAGAGAAGAAGCAAGAAAAGCCCATATTGTGAAAATATACATTCCAGCAGTTCACTAAAGAGCAGATTATAGACTGGATCAAAAGCCAGAAAACAATGCTAGAGGTGTGAACATTCTTATCAAGCAGCTCAATGCAATCTGAAACAACCCTGCAATATATGTAAAGGGAAATATCTTAATGTCTTGCATGAAGTTAACAGTTTTCCCACAAAACAGGACACCTATATGCTGAGTTCAGCTGCAAAGACGCTTTATGGTGATATACCCAATAATGGCAATCATGTATTGCTTAAAGTAGTGAAGGTAATGCTTTATAATGGTGACAGAGCCTTGAAAATTTATGCAGTATTAGACGATGGCTCAGAATGTACCCTTCTGCTTTCAGCAGCTGCCCAAGAGCTTGGCTTAAAGGGAGAATTGGAGAAGATGATATTAAGGACAGTTAGACAGGACATCGTGACATTAGATGGAGTGTCCATTTCATTTATGCTTACTCCTGTAGCAAAACCATGAAAGAAACAAAAGGATCCAGAATGCCTTTACTGCAATGCATCTAGCACAGGGTGAGCAATCCTACCCAACGATCACTCTTCAGGAGAAGTATCAACATCCATCCATCCATCCATTATCCAACCTGCTATAACCTATCTACAGGGTCACGGGGGTCTGCTGGAGCCAATCCCAGCCAACACAGGGCGCAAGGCAGGAAACAAACCCCGGGCAGGGCGCCAGCCCACCGCAGTATCAACATCTTAAAAGCTGAAATATTCCTAACTTTAAAAATACCAGTTCCCTTTTACTCATTGGAGCCACCCATCGATACCTACTTACGAGACTTGAGCCTGTGCGCCTTGGCCCACCAAGACAGGCAGCAGCAGTCAGGACCAATTTGGGATGGACATTGTAAGGACCTGTTAGGGGACTTAAACATCAGATGTCTACCAAACAGTGCTTGTTTTCCTCCTTCTAGTCCCCAGGTATTGATCAGTTTAAAAATATAGAAAGGCTTTGGCAGCTAGACTCTTTGTCCTATAAGAATTTAGTCACTCGATCCAAGCAGGATAGAGAAGCTATACACCTTTTCCAAAGTCAAATTATCCGGATAGAAGTGAATTGAATTCATCAATATTTAACCCACTTATTAGGAAGAAGTGACATGCCTTGTTTGAACTTTTCATTAGAAACAGTGATGCCAAGTTTCAGAAATTCATGGAAAAGACTAGCCAAGTGTTTATAACTTACACCAATCTACAATGTGGAAGTAGGGAACTGGAGGAAGTATACTATATCAGTAACATTCCAAAGGAAGCAATAACTAGTCAAGAATCATAATACATTTTTCATCATAATGGTAAGAATAGTCTTGTTTTCAACTGCTCATTTCAGTTCAAAAGGTCAACCTTAAAGTACTTGTTGCTTAGACCCACTTTAGGATCGCCAGTACTAGGAGTGCTAATCTGTTTTAGAGAACATACTGTTGCTATCAGTGGAGATATTAAGGCTATGTTCCACCAGGTATACCTATTTGCAAAAGAGAAGGTACTCATTTGATTCATTTGGTGAGATATTAAATGAAAGACAGACCCAGAAATCTATGTGTGGCAGGTTTTGACATTTCACACAAACTGTAGCCCATGCTGCACTACATTGCTTTGCAGACTCATGTTCATAACCTGGTGATGACATAAGGAATTCCTCCACTCAAAATTCAACCAGCTTTCTGTCCTTGCCTCCACCTGTCAATGGATAACCAATTTCCTGACCAATAGAAAACAGCAGGTGAAACTGGGTAAACTCACATCTAGCTATCGCACGATCAACACGCCTATGAGAACCTTTTTGAACTTCTTCCATTGACCAGGGGCCTCATGTATAAAGCCGTGCGTAGAACTCACACTATAACATGGCGCAAGCACAAAAGCGGGAATGTGCATACGCACAGAAAAATCCAGATGCAGGAATCTGTACGTACGCAAACTTCCACGTTCTTCCGCTACATAAATCTCGATCAGCGTGAAAAGTAACGCACGTGCACGCGCCTTCTGTCCCGCCCCAACTCCTCCCAGCATTATGCCTCTTTGAATATGCAAATCAATATAAATAGCCTTCTGTGAAAAAACAATGGGAAAAGCATGGGGGAAAATATAAGAATTTCAGCGAATACCAAGTGGAGGCAAAGGAAAAACTTACTATTTGTTGGTTTAAACAAAAGGAAGTTGATCGAGTGACAGAGTGTCGGAGAAACTCGAAAGCTCAAGTTCACAAAGTCGCACAGTGCCTGAAATAAAAAAGAAATCACATATCAAAGTCGCCGTGAAAAGGCGAGTCGTAGCCCACCGTCTGAGTGTCATATGAAAGCTTATTAGGGTACAGACAAAAAAAATAGGCACACAGTGGGAAAAGAGCACGAAATGTCAACTTTAATCTCAAAATTTCCACTTTAATCATGTAGTGTATTTTGCCATTAAAGTAGAACATCATAAACTTCATCTTAAAATCATTTAATTTACTAGTTTCTTAAATCCCATTGTAACTAAAGTAGCACGTTAAATGCTTTGTTCTGTATTTGATCTTCTATGTGCTCTGTGTGTGTGAATCACTACGTGCTTCCGTTCTTTCTCTTTCTCCGACAGGACACATAATCCATTACATTCGTGATATTACAGCTCTCTGAATAATTAAAATACTGAAATGTATATGTGATATCTTTTTCATGATGATAGGAATGAAAGCATGTTATTAAACATGGGAACACGGTGGCGCAGTGATTGGTCGTGTCTCACACAAGAGGCTTGCTGCGCCATGCGTGACCTTCGATGAAATAATTTATTACAGAAATACTGTCTCTTTCAAACGTACTAACCTCCAATTCCTGGCCTTACTTTTCTTTCTCCAAATACCAAATTGCCACACAATCAGCTCTGTAATAGACGTGAAGCCATCTGTAAGCTTAGAATGCCGATTTTTCAAAACTTTTAAGGAACATTGAAATATCTTCGTAGTACATGTTTAATTATTCTATCCATCTATCCTTCCAGTGTCGCGTCAACACCAGCAAGAATACAATGCAATGCAGGAACAATCCCTGAACTAGCTAGCGCTGCAGCACCGTGTCCTCACATGTTTAATTATTAACAATACAGATTATTTAAATGAAATTAAAGTTTTATCTGTACAAACAGTTCTACAAGGAGCACTTGATGGACTGATTGAGTGCATTTATAGTTCTTGGGATGAAACTTTTTCAAAACCGCAAAGTCCGTACAGGAAAGTCTGAAGTGTTTTGCCATGGCTGAGGCAGCGTCTGCTTCATGCCGTATACTGATAATTCTCTTTCCAATCAGCTGCTGCTGTGATTCCCCACTCAGATACAGTGATATAAATACTCCGAGTGGTGCAGTGAGAGTAATATGGAAAAAGATGATCTGCTGTGGCAACCTTTAACGGGAGCAGCTGAAAGAAGAAGAAGATGCAGTGAGAGTAACAACACTAAAGCAGTTATGGTATTTGGAATACTATGGCTATTTACTGTACCATTATATTGCTGCGGGTTAATTACAATCAGATGCATTACACTAATAAACAATATACAGTTAGTTTCAGTGTATTTATAAAGCCGCGTCAGGAATGTGGATCTAAGAAAGAAAGGGTGACCACACAGCAACAGTAGCACTGCTTTGACGCTGGGTGCCGCTAGTCTGCAAAACTGAGTGGAGAAATTGCGTATGCCAGGGTATGAGGTACCGTGGAAATGTGCGTGGCTTTACGCAAAGTTTAGGTTTTATACATCGCGATTTGAGTGTGGAAACGTTCGTACGCAACATTTCTGTGCGTACACACCATTTATACATGAAGCCCCAGGTGTTATAGAACATTTGTTTCTCACAGAACATCACGCTCACAAATGGTGAATTCAGCTGGTTTACTACTTTGTGAGTAAGAGTTGTGTGTATGTCGATTATGTAACTAATACTTGGAGAGTTAAATTCCTTGTATACGTGTATACTTGGGCAGTAAATGTGATTCTGATTCTGATTAGCAATTGAGATGTACTTTTATGTTGACAATTTTCTATGAGTTTCTCCACATTTGCAGAAGCTAAGGACATGGCAGATACAGTAAATTAATAAATGTTCTTACCTCAGGATGTGTCCAGTTATGACAGCTGGAAAGTAACACTCCTACTGTGATAGGCCACCTACCAAAGAAAACATGGCCTTTAACAAGTCAACTATGGCTTGCGAAGGATCACATACATTCTTCAGAGCCTACATTGGGTTTGTGCTGGTATTACTCTTTTGATACTCTAGGTTACAGGCATCAAGCAATTAAGTACAACAGGCCCACACTACAGAATATTTATAGTCAAATCAGAATGAACCACTTGGGTTCCTTATTCCATTCACTACTCAAGTAAAAGTATTAGTTCAGCAGCTTTTGCAAAGTGAGTCACAGTGGGATGACCCCCTTTTCCGTTAAGACATACTCCAGGACTGGCGCCCATGGGAGGCAGAGCTTATTCACCTGTCAAAGGGTACATAACCCCAGTGCTACCTAACAACTGATATGGATGTCCCAGGAACCAGACGAGCGCTGCACATATTCTGTGGTACCTGAGAACAGGACTATGGCTGAGTGGCCTTTCTCAGAATGGAAGATGATACAAAAACAACATTTATTTATAAAGCACATTTTCATACAAACAATGTAGCTCTAAGTGCTTTAGGAAATTAAATAAAACGAAGTTAATATAAAATATAAACAAACAAGATTAAGTAATAATATTATACCGTATGTAACAAAGAAAAAGGTATGGTTGAATGGCCAGGAGGACAGAAAAAAGAAAAAAAAAAAAAGATCCAGTTAGGGTGGAGGAAAAAAAACAAAAAAAAAATTGTTGGGGTTCCAAGGCTAAAAGACTGCCCAGCTCCCACTGGGCCTTCTACCAAACATAGATGTTCTAAATCAGTCCTTATGGTTTTCAGGCTTTGCATGGAAGAAATTGAAAATGATGGTGGTCATGTGGCTATCTGGGACACCCACCATTCAATCCATAAACACAGGGGGCAGCATGGAACCTTGATCAGGTGGTGGTGGTGCAGATCACCACCACAGAAGAACCGGAAAAGATAGCAGCGAATAGTACAGATTAGTAGGGAATTGCAGAACCCAGAGGAAAATGATAATTCAATGGCCATATAGACTAACAGAGATACAACTAAAATGTAGCCATGGAAGCCATTTTAAAATAATGGGTTTTTAGCAGTTTTTTAAACTGTTCTACAGTATTAGCCTGGCGAATATCTATTGGTAAAGTATTCCAAATTTTAGGTGCATAACAGCAAAAAGTTGCCTCACTACTTCTTTTCAGGTTTGCTCTTGGAATTATAAGCAGACCTTCAATAGAAGATCTGAAGTTACGACTTGGAAATATAGCATGGGGCGAGATTATTTAAGGCTTTGTAAACCATTAGTAGTATTTTAAAGTCAGTTCTAATTGACATTGGTAACAAATGTAACGACACTAAGACTGTTGATATGTGCTCAGATTTTCTTTTTCTTTATAAGATTCTTGCTGCTGCATTCTGCACTAACTGTAACTGATTGATGTTTTTCTTAGGTATCCTTGTAAGGAGTACATTACAGTAATCTAGTTAACTGAAAACAAAAGTGTAAACTAATTTTTCAGCATCTTGTAAAATTTTAAGAGGTCTAACTTTAGCTACAGTATATTCCTTAAGTGATAAAAAGCAATCCCAGTAATCTGATTATGTGATTTTATGTGAGTCAAAAGTTACCCCTAAATTCTTTACTTCTGACTTGACTTTTAAACCTAAGGGATTGTGTTTATGTCTATACCCTCACTATATACAGTTTTGATAATCAGTAGGACTTCAGTTTTCTCCTTATTTAGTTTGAGAAAGTTGCTGCTCACCCAATAAGAAATACTAGTATAGACACAGGATCAGAAAGCCAAGAGTGTTAGGGTGCTATCAATAAATACAGCTGTGTGTCATCTGCATAGCTGTGGTAGGTCACCTTGTGGTTTGAGATAATCTAACTTAATGGAAGCATATTGATTGAAAAGAGCAGTGGGCCCAGAATAGATCCTTGTGGTACACCATATAATATATCATGGTTCTCCAAGGTATAATCATCACAACTAAGAAATAATTTTCTACCTGTTAAGTAAGACTGAAGCCAATTGACTAAGGTGATTTATAAGAATACTGTTATCAATGGTGTCAAATTCTACACTCAAGTCTAAAACAACAAGAACAGATATATGGGCTCTAAAGGCAAAGGCAACCAGGAATTTTTCTTTGTAATAGCCAGATCCAGAGTAGCCCTAAAGCACAAGTGTCAAACTCCGATCCTAGAGGGCCGCAGTGGCTGCAGTTTTTAATTCTAACCATCTTCTTAATTAGTGATCAGTTTTTGCTGCTAATTAACTTCTTTTGCCTTAATTTTAATTAACTTGACTCAGGCCCCTTTGTTGTTTGCTTTTCCTTAATTAGCAGCCAAGTAATACTGAGACACAAAACAAGCTGCCACATAACCTGCTCACCTGTACCCATTACACAATATCTGAAAATAAAGAAAGGTGAAGGTCTCAGTAAGGTTGATCTCTCAGGTCACCAAAACATTTTAATTGTGTTCTTAGAAAAAACAGAAAATCAACAGTTTTGAAAATGTCTGCTGTGGCAGAATGAGGGCAGAAACAAGCCATGAAATTAAATAATGAGTTTAATTAACAGCAAGAATTGGCTTCTCATTAAGAACGTGATTGGAGTGAAATTGGGATAATCTGTTGGCTTGTTTTAGGTCTCATTTCTGTTTGGCTGTCTTTTAATGAAGGAAAGAATCAATTCAGACGACTGAATCCTTATAAACAGGGTTATTAAAATGAAGGGAAAAATAATTTAATTAGCAGTGAAAACTGGTCACTAATTAGGAAAATGGTTAGAATGAATGATGAGGAGGATGTGCTCCAACTATAGGGGATCACACTTCTCAGCCTCCCCGGTAAGGTCTATTCAGGGTTGCTGGAGAAGAGAGTTCAGTCGATGGTCGATTCTCGGATTCAAGAGGAACAATGTGGATTCCGTCCCGGCCGTGGAACACTGGACCAGCTCTACACCCTGGCCAGGATCCTGGAGGGGGCATGGGAGTTTGCTCAACCAATCCACATGTGTTTTGTGGATTTGGAGAAGGCATTCAACCATGTCCCTCGAAGCATCCTGTGGGGTGTGCTCCAAGAGTACGGGGTATAAGGCTCGTTGTTACGAGCTATCCAGTCCCTGTACAGGAGTAGCAGGAGCTTGGTCCGCATTAAGTCGGACTCGTTTCCTGTTGAGGTTGGACTCTGCCAGGGCTGCCCTTTGTCACCGATTCTGTTCATAAGTTATATGGACAGAATTTCTAGGCGCAGTCAAGGAAGGGAGGGTGTCTTGTTCGGTGACCTCAGAATCTCGTCTGTGCTATTTGCGGATGACATGGTTCTGTTGGCTTCATTGGACAGTGACCTCCAGCTCTCACTGGAGCGGTTCACAGCCAAGTGCGAAGTAGCAGGGATGAGAGTCAGCACCTCTAAATCCGAGGCCATGGTTCTCAGCCGGAAAAGGGTGGAATGCTCTCTCCGGGTTGGGAGCACAGTACTGCCTCAAGTGGAGGAGTTCAAGTATCTCAGGGTCTTGTTCACGAGTGAGAGAAGAATGGAGCGGGAGGCTGACAGACGGATCGGTGCGGCATCCGCAGTAATGTGGGCTCTGCAACGGTCCATCGTGGTGAAGAGAGAGCTGAGCCAAAAGGCGAGGCTGCCGATTTACCAGTTGATCTACGTTCCTACCCTCACCTATGGCCACGAACTTTGGGTAGTGACGGAAAGAGCAAGATCCCAGATACAAGTGGCCGAAATGAGCTTTCTCTGCAGGGTGGCTGGACTTTCCCTTAGAGATAGGGTGAGGAGTTCAGTTATCATGGAGAGTCTCGGAGTAGAGTCACTGCTCCTCCACATTGAGAGGAGTCAGTTGAGGTGGTTCGGGCATCTGGTTAGGATTTCCCCTGGATGCCTCCCTGGGGGGGTGTTCCAGGCATGCCCCACTGGGAGAAGGCCACAGGGCAGACCCAGGACACGCTGTAGGGATTATATCTCCCGGCTGGCCCTGGAACGCCTCGGGGTCCTCCCAGAGGAGCTGGAGGAGGTGACCGAGGAGAGTGAGGTCTGGGCTTCCCTGCTTAGGCTGCTGCCCCCGCGACCCGACCTCGGATAAGCGGTGGATAATGCATGGATGGATGGATGGATGGATGGATATATAGATGGTTAGAATGAAAACCTGTAGCCACTGAGGCCCTCCAGGCCCAGAGTTTAACACCCCTGCCATAAAGCATCAGCTTTCAATCCCAAGGTTAGAACTTTGTGCTTCTTTGACGGAGGCTCAAGTTTCCAAGCTAATCAAAACAGAAATATCTATGCTGATTAGCAGTGTCATATTGTGGCCAGACTCAACAACTGTCATTAATTAGGTTCCTTCTAATTTATGCCAATTCAAGGTATTTGTGGGCACCAGAGTAGCCATGATTCAAGAGCTAACAGAACATGATACCTGGCGCTATGTAGATTCGGTTAATAACCCCACAAATGATATTACTAGAGGGAAGACCCTGTTAGAGATAGCACAACCAAGTCATTGGCAATTTGGATCACAAATTGTCTCTGGCCAAACAAACAATTAGGTTCCAGAACCGTTGCACTTGGGTCCCAATCTAGGTTGTTTGTTGGATGGTGGGTGCGGCAATGCACTATCAACATATGCTCCCCACCTCTCCTCCTCCCCTCAGTGGACCAGGTGCAGCAAATTTTGGTAGTGCTAAGGAGTGGGAGATTCGTTTGATAAAAACTGCACTTATCATAACCCTGGGATCCCATATAGTTACTGAAGAGGTGCTGAGGACAGGTCGTCTATGCTGCATAAGATCTCATGACTAGAAAGAGATGGGAACATAGCCAGGTGGTGGTGGATTGATTCTGGTTATGTTTTCTGAAGTATTACCTGCCAAATTTTCAGACACATCAGAAGTGGCAGAAAGAGGCAGCTAATTTGGCAGACAGAATGGTAGCAATGCTTCTTGATCCATAGTTTCCAAGAGCTCCATTGCCTGTAGGTAGAGTGTTGTACCTTAAGTGGATGGATGAACAGCTAAAGTAAGGATTAATGGCCCAACTTATAGAACTTCCAAAAATGCTTGAAGATGAACCTTCCAGTTACAGACCTTCAGAATGATGTAAAATTTCCCAAATTTGGGGGCAACTGAAAAAAAAGGCTCATGTGTCTTTAAGGCTCTGAAGGCCAGTCACATGAAAGCCAAAAGAGTGTGCATGTCGGTTTGACAGTCAGAATTATTGGAGACGCTAAAGAAAGTTTTAAGTCTGTGTGTTTGTTGACCAAATGTAAATTAAAGTAAGTTTTTATGTACAAGTTCACAAGTAAAAGTTTAGAGAGAAAACTGTTCTAAACTAATAGTCATATTAATAGTTTGCATTACTTAATGTTTATTATAGCAGTAAATACATTCAATACTCCAGTAAAATAGAGAATGTTATACTCTGTTTAATAAAGAACCTGCCTGTAATAACCAGTAGGATATTGTATTAAATATTTAAGGGATCTTCTGTATTAATATGGATGTAAATCAGATGCTGTACCACTGAGTCTGCAGTTGGAAGTACATTATGTCAATAATGTATAGTTACAGTGCCATCTATTGGATATTTTCTATATTGCATAGTAAAACAACATGATTAGCATTGCAGAATAACGTTTATATGTATATTAAAAGTTCTGTTTTTGTTGTGTGCCTTGTTAGAACCACACCTACATATAACCTTCAGATATTTGGTAATTTTGGATAAACACAGCTACACAAACTATTAAGTTATGTGTTTATCCATCCATCCATTTTCCAACCCGCTGAATCCGACCACAGGGTCACGGGGGTCTGCTGGAGCCAATCCCAGCCAACACAGGGCACAAGGCAGGAACCAATCCCGGGCAGGGTGCCAACCCACCGCAGGACACATACAAACACACCCACACACCAAGCACACACTAGGGCCAATTTAGAATCGCCAATCCACCTAACCTGCATGTCTTTAGACTGTGGGAGGAAATCGGAGCACCTGGAGGAAACCCACGCAGACACGGGGAGAACATGCAAACTCCACACAGGAAGGACCCGGGAAGCGAACCCAGGCCTCCTAATTGCGAGGCAGCAGCGCTACCACTGCACCACCGAGCCACCCCGTTATGTGTTTAGTTAACAGGAAATAATGCATGGGCACACAATGCTATCTGGGGCACACATAATAGTATTTGGTGCTCACTTGAATAGTTCCCAGAACAATAAATTACACAGTGTCCCTTTCTGGGTACCATATCTTGCTATGCTATGTTGTGATAATTTAACTGTTCGATAAAAAGTGATTTTTTCAATGGGTGGTATTAATTATCCAATTATTACTGCCATATGGGAGAACAGTGATGCTCACAGCCTTATAGTCCTTTATCTTGGCTTGTTTTTATCTAAGAAGTCTTGATGATGCATATTTCTTAAGGAAGTGATGGCACATCTTGATGCAGCATTATACCCCCAAGAAAACCTTTAACAAAAATAAATAAATACACTTCCATGTATATAGTTATTTTTTGAGGCAGCTAATATAAAGGAGTTTGTTACTTCAACATCTTTTCTGCTGTGGAGACTGCTGACTACTCAGCTGCACAGTTATGGGAATACTGTAAGAAACTTGTTGTGATAGATCTCAAAATAGTCCGAGGTGAATGGCAATTCACTATAGTGTGGGAAAAAAACTGTTGTCTGTCATTTGCATGGAATACAAAACAGAAGTAACCTATATATTCAGGCAATGCTGGAACTGTTAAAAAATAAAAAAATATTCTCAACTGTTAAATTCTTAGCAGTATTGATGGAATATTCAAACTTAGAAATGCAGAACTTAAAGGCATGCAGTTAGATGGACATAAAATGAAACTGCATATAGAACCTTCAATGATATATTGGGAAGTAAAAAAAATAAGTATGCAGGTAACCATGTTTTAGGATGTGTCAATGTTTTACAACCTCTTTATTTATTCAAAAAGTCTGTCCCTGTATCTTAAAGATTATTTTAAGGAAAATTAATTTAGACTTTGGCTATAGTGTATAAGACAGTATACTGCCGTTTCTCAGAGCACTTAGTCTAATTTAAAAAAAGGGTGTTCTTGTCATTTCTTGTAAAGAATCTGAATAATTTTAATTTGTAGGGTTTCAACCATTTGAACAAGTGTGTGATGAAAGTAGTCCATTATTCTTCTCTGTAATTTGACATTATTCCCCACAGAACTTACTGAAACAATTTCTAAGGACACTTTTCTGTTTCCCTATATAATAATATTCTTTGTTACAGTTGGAAACATAACTTTAACATTCACCATTCTGTACTGTTATGGACTGTTGACTGGACTCAAAATGAGACTTTCTGTCAAAATTTAGTCACAGACTCTTCTGAAGGCTTAGAAACCAAAATAGGCTTTTTATGTCAAAAGTATAACTATATTCAACCCACACACACACAAGAGGGAAAGGCCATGATATTATTCAAATTCATCTTACACAGTCCCCAAAATACACAAAATTCTAAGGGGAAGAGGAATTGTGTCAACCTCTAATCCTAAGAAAGAAAGATCCCTAATATTTAGAGAAATTAACACAAATTTTAAAAGAATAATAACACAGCAGAAAGATATGCCTACAAAATTCAAAGAAAAATTACAGAGAAATACCATCCAGAAAGTCAGAGTGCCCTCCTGCCTTGCTCACAGGCTTATAAAGTGCTAGAAGTGGCCCATCTGCTGCAGAGACAGAGTGCACTGCCCCCTTTCAGTTCCCTTTTACTGTAATGCACAAGGCACATTCTCATAAAGACAACTGCATATATAATAACATGATATAAAAATAGAATATTAGACAATAAAGATTTCAATAAAGAAAAAATGAAAAACAAAATACAATCAATAACACAATATACAAAATAATGTTTCAAATGCTGCGCCTGCTCTTATGTTTTTAATTATTCTATAGCTTAAAAAGTTGACATTTTTCCTCTTCCATTGTGGTCAAATCTTTCTTTCTTTCTTTCTTTCTTTCTTTCTTTCTTTCTTTCTTTCTTTCTTTCTTTCTTTCTTTCTTTCTTTTATTTTAAAGTAAATTGTTGTATCTGTCATATTATTATTTGTTTGATTAGAAGTAGTATGAAATTGCTATGTTCTGTTTTTCAAATATTAATTACAATTTTAATTAAAAAAAATATATTACTTAAAATATGGATCCAATGCAGGATGCATTTCAATGAAGAGAAGGTCGTTTGTTGATCCCATACATTATCACCCTTTTCCTAAGAAAGGGTCAGAGCTGATTCCTGATGTAATCCCACCTCCAACTTGAATGCATCTGTCATTCCTACTGCAGACCTCACCACTGTCACACTTCCCTCGTACATATCCTGCACAACTCTTATATACTTCTCTGCCACTCCCAAATTCCTCATATTAATTTTATCCCTCTGTAGTTACTGCAGCTCTGTACATCCCCCTTATTCTTAAAAATCACTACCAGTACACTTCTTCTCCACTCCTCAGGCATCCTCTTACTTTTCAAGATCCCATTAAACCAGTGTCTCCCAACCTTGGTCCTAGGGGTACACTGTGGCTGCATGTTTATGTTCCAAACAGATTCCTAATCAGTGACAGCACCTGATAACACTGATCTCATTTAATTAATCGTAATATTTTTCTTTTATTCTACATTCAGAAAAGCACCGCAGCATGATTTTTACATTTATAAGACATTTAGAAATATTTCTGCTTTTGCTATAGATTTAAATGCTTAACTCTCTTTTGTTGATTTCATTATATTTTGCCCTTTCTCTGTGCAGTTTTCCCCTTCGTTGTATCTTATTAATGACAATTAAAAATGAGCAGAGCCAACACCCAGGCAAACAACACTAAATAATCAAAGGCTACAACTACTTTAGCATCAGACTCACTAATTAGTAAATAATGGATTAATTAAACAATTAGAACACCTAGAAAAGTACAATGAAAATCAAGATGAAAATATTGTTAAAAAGAAAAAAATACATTATTCACATATAACTATGTGGTGCATTTTAATATATATATATATATATATATATATATATATATATATATATATATATATATATATATATATATATTACCAAACTTAGTTTTCTAATTTCTATATTGTTCCAAAACACAGAACTTTGGAAATAACACATCACTTAATTAGCCCAGGAGTCCAATTAAAAACAGAAGCTGGTTGGAACAAAAACCTGCAGGCACAGGGACCGAGAACCCCAGGACCGAGGTTGAAAAACACTGCATTAAACAATCTGGTTAAAAACTCCACTGCCATCTCTCCTAAACACTTTCATGCTTCCACAGGTATATCATCTGGACCAATGGTCTTTCCATTCTTCATCCTCTTCATAGCTGTCCTTACTTCCTCCTTGCTAATCCATTGCACTTCCTGATTCACTATCTCCACATCATCCAACTTTCTCTCTCATTCTCTTCATTCATCAGCCTCTCAAAGTACTCTTTCCATCTGCTCAATACTCCCCCCTCACTTGTGAGTATGTTTCCATCTTTATTCTTTATCACCCTAACCTACTGCACATCTTTCCTAGCTTAGTCCCTTTGACTAGCCAATCAGTACAGGTCCTCTTCTCCCTCCTTAGTGTCTATCCTCTCATTTAATTTATCATACGCCTCTTCTTTAGCCTTTGCCATTGCTCTCTTCACCTTTCGCCTTATCTACTTGTACTCTTATCTACTTTCTGTATCTCTCTGACTACATTATATTAGAGTGCGATGTAATAAACATGGAGGCACTGTGTCGGAGGTGCTTTTATATCCGTAACAGGCACTTCCCACTTGTGAGGTTCTAATTAAGCAAATTTCATGAGACTGCAAGTGTTGCAAAGTGTATGCTTTTTTAAAGTATGTGCTGTTTTAAGAAGCTCAAAATTAATTATTCTTGACCGCATTTTTAAATTATTGTCTTATTTTTTCTTGACCACATTTCAGTTTTCACACATGAATAATGACTAATTATTTTTTATCAAAACATACACAGATTCATGACCATCTCCTTTGTATTTCTTTTTTTTTTTTTTATTTGGACCATCAAATTGTAAAGAAATTAATGAACGTATACTAATGCTGTTTTTAAATTGATTGTTATTTGCATTTGGGTTGATTCTTAAAAAGCAAGTATACAGCTTTATATAACCTTCGTATGTGAGTTTTTTCTTTTTTTTTCTTTTTACTCTTTACAATATTAGAAATATTTGGATAATTATTACGCAGAAGAAATTACGTTTTCATATTTTCCACTTTATTTTTGCCGCCGAATGCCACACATTATAAAACTCTTGGGGAGTTAAAGCCTGCCTTGTCAGCATGGGTGCTGGGCAGAAAATACTGTAGCTATAAAGACAGTAACATTAAAATAAGCAGAAACAATATACATCAGTCAAAGCTGTACAATTTTAATTGAATATCAGTACAATAATAATAAATTCATCAGCTTAATACGCTATAAAAAGTTCCCAGCTGAATCTAAGAAACATATTTTATTTCATAAACCCAATAGTAAAGCAGCATGTGGAAAATTTCTTCATCAGCCAAAAAAATTAATTGCTGATTTTATTTCTTTTATTCTTAACTTCTTCTTCTTCTGTACGTTTTAAACATACGGCGCAGCACATACAATACAGTGCTTTGTCTTTCATGTTACTTGGCACACAAAACACTCAAGGCATGGTTTAAAACCATGTGCCTTCTATGCCTTACACATGGCAAGGCTGATCACTAACTGAAAATAATGTTAAGTCAGAGCTACTAGAAATAGTTAAAATATACCAATTCAATTTAACTTATGGATGTTATAGGAACCTCCCATAGATTGTGCACTAATATTTAGTAAATAAATATATAATTTAAGTAACCAGAAAATGGCTCTTACACCCGGGCCACCTTAAATTCCTTTGCAATTCTCCATTAGCGTTTTTTGTGTTGCAAATGTGTCGATCAGCACAAGCAGCAAGCAGCCTGCTATCCCATCCCCACTATTGACACAGCTCAAGTCACAAAGAAGATTCTCAGAGCTCGTGTGTTTATTTTGATGTGAAATAATGTTTCGATATTTCGATTCAGAAAATGTTCCAGGATAATGGGCAAGGGTGCAGTTTTATTCTCCACTTCTCATTGTTTGAGTCTGAGCACAGTAGCCTACTAATTTGGTTATAGAATAACAAAAATAATTGTTCAGTACTCTGCATTTAAAGTGCATTGAGCTGGAAGGCATCACTGAACATTTGAACATACACAGTATTACATTTTTAGCCCTAGATAAATGCATTCTTTTACTTATTGTTTACCCATTCAACCTACAAGATATTCTAAAATTTAAATCTTCTATTACTTCTTTTTAGAAAATATTGATTTGAAAGGTGTTTTCTTAGAGGTGTATGGACCTACAGGACATAGAATAATTCACTCCATCGTACTAAACTTGTGTTAGCAAACTTTCAGGCTTTCACATACAATTCAGAAAACAAAATACCTGTTAAATGATATATACATTATGATGTGAATGTAAAAAATACACTCTTGATAGTTCCACAACTTCATGTTAGTTTAACTGGTGCATCTGAACTTTTCTATGTCTGGGGGTCAGTCACTCTACTTTACCAGACACTTAAAATCCATCAGTTTTCTCAAGGATGTGCACACATGCTGATTGATGGAGCTCATGTGTTTGCTGACAGTCTTCCTGAATTTTTGCTCAGTGCCTTTCTTGGTTCAGGCTTTGAATGGCTGTCCGGACTGATGCCAGTGAAACACATTAAAGAAATATAAGCTCAGTGATGAAGTGGCACTTTTTATTTTTGGTGGAATCACAATCTGCTGCATTTGGCATGTTAAATAACTTAGTATAGAAATTGTGAATGCAGTGTTTGTTTGAGAGTTAGGCAGAAGCTGTGTGGGCTCTAAAGCAATGTTATGACAGTGACTGTTTAAACTCCTACATTATACAATACATGTGTTTTGAACAGTTCTTAATATAAAAATGATCACTGAATAGACCATTTGATGTAATATTATCATGTCAGGAATGTGGAATATAGGTAAGAATTCAAAACCGTTTTGCTTTTAAAGATGTGTTTTACATCCATTCTGATAGAATGGGAGTTAACAGTTCCCTCTTCCAAAAACGATGGTTCCTAACTCCAGTCCTAGAAGCCTGAGTTTTGTGTTTTCAGCATTCTTTGACATCTGACTTCTATCAAGCAACCTCAAACCCTTCCAGAGCTGAATCAGGTTTGTTTAAGTAGGGAGAACATAAAAGTGTGCACTGCAGGAAATCCTCCAATGAGATGGGAAAACATGATCTAAATATCTAATAGATGTTCTCTATAATACATGTTCTTCTGTGGATGAAGAGTATTTCCACCAAATCACACATTTCCCCAAAAGCATACAATTTTGTATTCATTCAGTGAAGTGTATTTTTCTTGAAAATATAATTCTTATGCATAAACATCAATATAATGAGAATTACCTTTGAATGCATTCCAGGGTGTGAGCACCATGGTACAGGTTGATTAACGAGTACTAACCATTCAGAACCAATGGGCATCACAAACATTGGATTTATGAAAATTGTTTTGGTATTACTGTAAAAAAAATTCTTATATATCTGAATTGGTATTTGTATTACTGAGCTGTAATATAATGCAAATTAGAGAGACTATGTTCTCTAGTTCTCTGTAGAGAAAAATGGAAAAGAGAGAATCTCTGAAGCTTTAGATAAATAAGTCTGTTTGCTTAAGTGAGAAGTCTGCTGTCTGTGTATTTGGCATGCAACCATGAGAACCATCGCCCCCTTGGTTGGTGAAGAAAGACAGAGCACAAACATATGCATGCCTTTTGGACTGATAGAATTTCCTGAGGCTCCTAACTGTGGGGTAGGTTTACACAAGCATGCTACAATTTAATTATCTGTCCAATCTGCGTTAAGATGATAAACAGTAAATATGATTGACCGTCTGCATGCAAAAATCAACAAATCCTGGATGGTCTCTCTCTCTCTCTCTCTCTCTCCTCCGGTGTGTCTCTTCGTTCCCTTTGTTACATTATTTTTATTCCATATTAGTGTTAACATGAATAATCTGTGAATATTCTAGAAACCTATCATAAAACATAGTAGTCATTTACATGGTTTATATTGTGTGTATGTGCGTGTGTGTTGTAACAAAGGTGCTATATAGGCACCTGACCCGACACAGACTCACACCGGAGGTACGTATAAAAACAAAGAACCTTTTATTTTTCTTCACCTGTGGTGCACGTCTTCCCCGTGACCCCCACAGGCACAACACAGTCCCAAGTACACAAAAGCACAAAAGAAAGTCACCACAACACACTCCTTTGCACCACCACTCCTCCCGGCAAGTGTAGTCCTCCTCCTCCTGACTCTGGCCATTGAGTGGTGGCTGCTGGCCCCTTTTATAGTCCACCCGGAAGTGCTCCATGTGGTTGACTGCCGACACCAAGCACACACTAGGGACAATTTAGGACCGCCAATGCACCTAACCTGCATGTCTTTGGACCATGGGAGGAAACCAGAGCACCCAGAGGAAACCCATGCAGGGAGAACATGCAAACTTCACGCAGGGAGGACCCGTGAAGCGAACCCAGGTCTCCTTACTCCGAGGCATGCAGCACTACCACTGCACCACCGTACTGCAAAATGCATACATTAATGTGCAAATACATGTATTGTATATCAATTCATAATCCAGTTTAGAAAAGTATTATAATTAGAATGTTTTATACATAATACTATGGTGATGGGTAAAATAGCAATAATCCAACATTTATAAAACTCTAATTTAGAAAAGGGTTTGTGGTGAGAGTTTAAACTAGGGCAGTAGGTGTCTTTTCTTTTTCACATTACCAAATACATGATAATGTGTTGAGTTAGCCAAAGAATTTCACTAGTGTAGTTACATTTGGGGGCGACACAGTGGTGCAGTGGTAGGGCTGCTGCTTCCCAGTAAAAAGACCAAGGTTTATTTCCCAGGTCCTTTCTAGGTGGAGTTCCTGTGTCTGCGTGGTTTCTTCCAGGTGCTCCAGGATCCTCCCACAGTCCAAAGACATGCAGGTTAGGTGAACAGGCGATCCTAAATTGGCCCTAATTTGTGCTTGATGTGTGTGTGTGTGTGCGTGCGTGTGTGTGGGTGTGTGTGTGCGTGGGTGTGCGTGCGTGTGTGTGTGTGTGTGTGTGTGTGTGTGCCCTAAAATGGACTGGTGCCCTCTCCAGGGTGGGTTCCCTGCTTTGCTCCCTATACTAGCTGGGATGGTCCCCAGCATACCTCGCAACCCTGTTCAGGAGAAACCGGGCTAGAGAATAACTGAGTGACTGACATATATTTAGGATAAGCAGTCATCACCTGCAACTTAACTTAAACTAACTTTAAACTATAGTATTAAACACAGTTGAAATACAATTTAGCTCTCTGTTGTGCCCTTTAAATATTGTAGATCATACTGTACAGATACTAGGTTTGAAAGCATACATTTATAAATTTGTCAATATACACTTTTGTATAGTATTAACACTGTACGTGACATTAAACTATTAAGCCATGTGTTCAGTTAACAGGAAATAATGTATGGTCACACACAATAGTATCTGGGGCACACATAATAGTATTTGGTGCTCACCAGAAAAATTCCCAGAAAATAAATTGCACAATGGAAGCTCTAAGTAAGAGGGCTCAGCAATTCCTGCAGCACCCCAAGAACCCAACAGGGCTGAACCAACAAATACCAGTTCCCATACATCCCTGTGTAAATGTGTGGCACCATTGCAACTTGGGGGGCTGCCAAGTAGCAGTTTGGGGGAGACAGAGCCCTTCAAAATCCATCTCCCTCTGTCCTTACTTTAAGGAGGTGTCCTGGCCAGGTAAAGATGCCAGCTGTTCCCTCACACTGTGTATACTTTACAAAAAGTGATGCAGAATCAACCAGTAACCAATTTAGAATGCAGTGTTTCTTGTAGTCAGGTATTGTGAAACTCAGCCAAAAAATCAAAAATTTGCAATGTTAAACTTTCCAGATCTTAAAATGTCCTATAATTATTTCTTCTGAACACCATGAAGTCTCTGCTCTTAACACAGTTGGCCACGAAGCTGTGACTTAGGCATTCTCATCAAATCAATCTGGTTCTGGTTCTGCAAAACCACAACTGTAGTGCTGGCTGTCTTTGCTTAACAGGCAATGAACGGGGTTAAGTAGTGATTTTTTCAGAGGATGGCAGTGATTATCCAGTTATTACTGCCATATGGGAGAGCAATGATGCTCACAGCCTTATAGACATTTATCATGGCTTGCTTTTGTTTAAGAAGTCTTGATCACGCAAATTCCTGAAGGAACTAATCACCTTGATGCAGCATTACACCTCCAATAAAACTTTCAAACAAAAATAAATAAACAAATACACTTCCATGTAAACAGTTACTTTTGATGTAGCTGATGGAAAAGGGTCACCGACTTTCAACATCTTTTCAGCAATGGTGAGTGCTGACTGCTCAGCTGCATAGCAAAAGGAATCCTGTAAGAAAATTGTAGTGATAGGTGTCAAGAAAGTTCAATATGTTTAGCAATCCACCATGCAGTGGGAAAAAAATGCTCTCTCATTTGCATGGAATACATAATGACAGAACAGAAGTAACCAATATTTTAATGCCATGCAGGAACTGTTAAAAAATTAAAAAATAATATCTGTCAAATTAAGTGATGTAAATGATGTCTGGCCTCGGTATTGCAGGCTGGTGCTTAAAATGTAGTTGAGATAAAGTCTGAAAGCCAGTAGACACAATTAGATGTCTGGCCACCAGAGTTGCCGCTATTAATTTCACAGTTGCAGAACTTTACTGTTGTAAACTCCTCCTTCCATGTGGTATAGAGGTAAGAAATCACTCCAACCACAGTATGAACTCAGAAAGCACTTCAATTCCTGTTGCTGTTGTCTGTAACCAAAGTAAATACATACACTATGTCACAACATTATAAACAAGTGCACATTTTAACTACTCTGCATGTCTAAGTTTAACAAATACTTGAACCTCTTTAAATCCTATTATTTGAATAAATGTGCTTTTCAGCAATGACACACATCATTTATGGCTCAAGTGATATGGGAAAAGGATGAACTGATCTCACAACATACAGCAAGTAAACAAAGGAATGGAAAAGGTAATGAAAATGTTTACAATTGATTTTCTAATGTTTTGCCTTTAGAGGTCGTCATTTAACCTGGCAAAGGACTTTTGGACAGAGTAACATTGCTAAATGCCTGTGAGTCTTCTTAATTATGTTATGCTTGTTCCTCCATTAGGCATTAAATTCAAGTATTACTCGAGAAAAAAAAAACTCCAAATCACTAGACAATTTTTACATCAGTGTGTAGAAAAACAAAATTTTGAGTGCAGGCTTGTCATCTTCATAATGAAATAGACTGAACAAATGAGTAGCAGCAAGGACACCAAATCTTCATTGAAGTGTTGCAATCCTGGAACAGGTTCTGCTTATAAAACAGAAGATACTGTTTCATCATTTCATCCAGAAACCATTGAATGAAATGTAGTGAGAAAGTACAATTATAGATTGATCTTGTGAAACTGTGATTACTACTTGCTAGACTGATTGATTCTGTGCATAAAATATTGGTGTTTGCATATTGGTATCTTTAATATTTATCCATTTACTCTGAGTAGCTGAAACATAGCGTAGTAAAGTGAATTACTGAGATGTGAACCTTTACACTCTTTCCATTGAATCTCTGCTACAATCTGTCTACAGCTAGGAGTCTGACTCTAACCTGCCACAGAAAAAAGTAGTACACTAACTGGATCCAAAAAAACAGAAATTAAATATATATATATATATATATATATATATATATATATATATATATATATATATATATATATATATATATATATATATACGGAAATGCACAGTTCTAACCAAAAATTTGCTATTGCTTTGTGATAATTTCACTTCATTAAGTATTGCAACATAGAATTGGAAACAGGTGACTTAAAAATAGCTTGATTACTTGGTTATGACATAATCACAGCTAAGGCAATTTACAACACAAGTTCAATAAATATAAATACGTATCGGCTACAATTTTCAGATTGTTGGAATGAATTTAATAGTGCATATGAACCAATTCACATACTCCAAAAAATAAAAATTCAGTTGAAGTGTAATTTAAAGTTAAATAAACAAAAAAGGCAAGAGTATTGGATCTTGGAAGATGCATCCTAAACATTTGTTTCTAAATTATAACATAGTGTGGTAAGATTTTTAAAACAGATTTTGAGACAGTCAGCAAGTTTCTTAAAGGCCTTACTTTAGTTGAGAGGAACTTGTAAGATTCCCTCTGGCTTTCTCAAAAGGAGTGATTCATGTGATCGTATGTGATAGCTATTGCACTCTAGTGTAGAATTATATTTTACAAATAAACTGTTAATTGGAATAATTTTTACACTTGCTACAGATTTGTATTATTGGACTGTACTATAGTGATGTGTAGTTTGCACCTAGATTTACCTGTGCTATGGGACTGTCTTTATTGCGATTGGCTGTGTGAGGAGTGCGAAGGAGTAGATAGAATGGAACATAAAATAGCGTTTTTTAAGGTATAAGGTGTCACATATCTACCACCCAACAACAACAAATGACTCTGACTTTTACAATGATCCATAACATGGTCTGCAGACAGCCAAAAGAGATTTATGTTGGTCTCCAGATACATATGATTAGCCTTGATCATGGAACATTATAATTAAAATCCTAATTAATGAGTGTCAAATGTTTGTAGAAAACATTTTCTGCTTAGAATGTGCAGATCAACTGTGATAACAGCAGTATAACCTCATTATACACTGTTTCTAGTACCATTCATTAATTACAAATTTTCCTACATTAACTTTGAATGCCTTTATTATTTAATTTCCATTGCTTTACACCTGATCCCTCTTTCAAACTGCTACTTTTATGAAAACTTTACACCACCTCACCTCTAAAATCAAAATTTTTTGTAATAGTTTTGTTTGACCTGTCTGAGATTCTCTTGTCTTACTGATCTTCTTGCAAACCTTCAAGAAAAAGACCAAAGAGCTTGTTGAGAAAATACAGAGGAGAACACGAGTGAAACTCCTACCATTTGTTATCGAGGAACTGATCTCATATGAGACTAAAATGATAAAGACAAGTCACCTGACCAATCAGACTAAACATTACCGTCTTTTTCTTCTCTCGTTTTTTTTTTTTTTTTGTTTTTTTTTTTTTTTGCTGCCTAACAAAATAAAGCCTAGCTTCCGGTGGAATCGATAAATTGGTCAAATTTACAAATTAATGTATACACAAACTGCACATATCTATACAATCAAACTGAAACGGTATATTCAGTGTTATGCAATAATTACACAATAAAGACATCCAATTGCAATAATAATAATTTCAAAAGTAGAAGAGCAACAGCACTTCTCTGTGTTGTCCGTTTGCAACCTGCGCCAAGCATTGAAAAATCTCACTTCTCTTTAGAAGTTATGGTTTAAACAGTGGATGGATTATAAAGGCATACAAGTTACTGAAATGTGACACATGGTAAATACTGTCAAATAATAACAAATCTGTTACAGAAAATTACTAAACATAAAAAAGAAAAAGAAAAAAAAACAATGGTAAGTCACCGTTGATTTTTTTTTCTTTACGGCTATGCCAGAGCCAATCTTATAAAGTAATTTTAATGCTAAATTCACATCTAATTTCAATAGAATATCAGTTTCCTATAGTTACTTCGAATATAGTATACTCTTTTACCCCCTATAAGTTAACATGAAATTGAACTTCCTTTGGTATATCTTTAAAACGAGTGTTAATTAAGCGAGTTGGGAAATCGTCCTATTGCTATCGTTGCTGTTAGATATGTTTGCAACAACAGATTGGCACGCAGTTTTCTGACCATTTTGACATGAACATATGAAAGTACAACTGTATGATCAAACATAAATAATCATGAAACGAAATAAGTAAACCTTGAATAGAACTTTCTTTGAATAACTTTTCTTTTCTTTACTATCATATTTTTCATTTTCTCTCTCTCTCTTTTTGTGTGAATTGTTTTGTTTTGAAACTTGACTAAAACTTTTAAAACGAATATATTTGGTCTCTAGAATTATTTGAAAACACATCACACTGGTGCAAGAATTGTCCTATGAAGCAAACTTAAAGCTGCAGAACTTAGGAAATTTGTGGCAAATACAGCTACAGGCTATATTTAAAGTTGTGCTAATTTAATAGTACAAATTCTGGAAAATTTCCAGCATGGGAACTATTAGTAAATATTTCAATCTGTAAGTTGAGACATTTCAATAGGAGGGCACCCTGCCCAGGATTGGTTCCTGCCTTGTGCCCTGTGTTGGCTGGGATTGGCTCCAGCAGACCCCCGTGACCCTGTGTTCGGATTCAGCGGGTTGGAAAATGGATGGATGGATGGGTAATTCAGTCTCATTCGAAAAAAAAAAATTTTTATTAAATGATAATTTAAAAGAGCTCTAATAAAATCTTATCTTTTGTTTTTGACAGAATTACAATGTAAAATCGCTAAGTTTGAATGGCATATTGTCGTCTAAATAAGGAATTAAAGTATTTATTCAGTTTATATATTCACATCAGTAAAATATATAGGTATACATTTGCAAGCCATTATGAAATACTAACAATTCATACTGAATATTTGTAATTTTAATTCAATTACTGCAGTATTAGGCAACCTTGATCTGTTATACAGTAAAGACATAAACAGTAGTTATAATAATAATTGTATAAAACAGCGGAAAATAATCTCGGAAAATAACACACTTGCAGGTATGGTAAAGTTTGCGTCCACGGTTTATTTTCTTGCACTTAACGCTTTCTATGACCATGGATATTCGCATATTTTTCATTCTATTATGTGATAGATTTACAATACCTTTATGCTGAAATGAATACACTTAATTCGTTTGTGGGAAGAGTCTAACTTTTATTCATCGACTACATAGCTGTAATACACAAACAGACATACAAAAGGTATAAATGAAAATGCTACAGTGCCAGAACAATACAGAAATCGACTCTGACTAATGTACATTCATTAAACTGATCAGTGATGATCCCGGATCACATATTTTACACGTTATTAAAAGTTTAAATGATTTTCTAAACCAGGGGTAAAACAGAGCATATATGATTGGATTCATTCCGGAGTTAATATATCCTATCCATAAGCACGCCCAGGCTACTCCAGAAGACACAGCAAAATTCATGAACTGGTTTAGGAGAGAACACACGTAGAATGGTAGCCAACTCAGAATAAAAACAGTAACTACTATACCTAATGTTTTTGCTGCTTTTCTTTCCGATTTTTTAGAAATATTCTTATTCTTTTCTACAGAGTTCTTTTGCTGAGTAGATATTGCCCTTGCATGCCGTTTTGCAATTAGAAAAATTTTCGCATAAAGTGTTATCATTACAAAAACCGGCAGAATAAACGAATATATAAGATCAATTGTAGCGCATGTCGAATTGAACACAAAAACACAATCACCTGGACAAGGGTCTACTCCTATAACTCCTTCAGTATTTCCATGATTAAACATCATCAAACTGATATAAGAAAAGGTTGAGATCCAGATGGCTGAAACAGCCAGAGCGCCGATTCGAACTGTTATTTTATTTGAATATGTTAATGGGTGACAAATAGCGATGTATCGGTCAATAGCAATCACAGCCAAATTAATAACGGAGACTGTTGTTACAAAAGCAAGACAGAATGTATATATAAAGCAAAATACTTCACCAAAGTACCAACATGTTTCTATAGACTGAATGATCATAATGGGCATAATTAAAACACCAACAAAAAAATCTGCTACGGCCAAAGACAGTACAAGGAGATTGGTTGGTGTATGAAGCTGCTTGAAATGAGATATAGAAATAATCACTACTAAATTTCCACAAAATGTTACTGCTACCAAAACGCCCGCCAGAATGTAAAGCAGCACGGAAACAGAAGGCGTTCGAACTTCTTTTGTGCAGGAGACATTGCCTGGATAGTAACAGAAATACTCCACGTGATCGATTAGCTCGTCTTGCATCGCAGTCGATCAGAGGTCGGCGCTCAGATATCTGAAGTAGCTGTATTACATTATTTTAAAGTGCGATCCTGTAATAAACACGGGAGGCACTGCGTCGGAGGTGCTTTTATATCCGTAACAGGCACTCATCACTAGTGAGCCTCTAATTAAGCAAATGCCATGAGACTGCTAGTGTTTTGATTTAAGAAATTGGTACTTGATTACTGTTGAGCACATTGTCTTTTTAAACATTCTCGTATTTATTTTCTTATTTTTATTAAATTTTCACACGTGAATAATGACTAATTAATTTTATCAAAACAGACAGATTCAAGGTCACCTCCTGTGTATTTCATTTGTTCATTTGGGTCATCATCTTTTAAACAAATTAATGAAAGTATAGGTATACTGATTTGAAAGTCATTGTCATTTGCATTTGGAATGCTTTTTAAAAAGCGAGCATACATTAAGTTGTAAAGTCTAAATAACTTCATGTGTGACGTGTTCTTTTTAAATTTTTTTTACATTTTTAGAATATTAGAAATACTTGGATAATTATTACACAAAAGACATTACATTTTCAGATCCTTTGCTGCCCAAAGAAACACATTATGAAGCTCTTGGGAGTTAAAGCCTGTCTAGTCAGCATAGGTGCTGGGAAGAAAGTACTGTAGCTATGAAGAGAGTAGCAATAAAACAAGTGGAGGCAATATACAATAGTCATACCTGTAAAAATGTAATTGAATATCAGTACAATAAATACATCAGCACAATGCACTTTAGAAACGTCTCAAAGTACAATGTACCGAGGCTAAGAAATATACTGAGTTTCATACACGCAACAGTGAATCAACATGTGGAGAATTGCTTCATCAGCCAAAATATTAAATAGTTGATTTAATTTCTTTTTGTTTTAAATAGTGCATGACATTAATGGAGCTATTACAAGACACTTTAAAAAAAGCAAACAAGATTCCAATGTATTTTTTAAAAGGAAAAAGAAAACTGTTTGATAACAATTACAGATATTTGACAATTGTTTTAATTATAGCACCAAATGGGCTATACAAATCATCCTCAGCTATAGTATACAACTAAAGACACAGATATATTACAATAACATTAAACAACGTAAAGACAGAAGTTAAACTAAAGACATGTAAGTGAAATTTTCAAAGCTAGGAGGAAAAAAAAAACAGTATAGAACATAGCATGGCCACAATTCTGCATTCTTAGAAAATGATAGAGATTGTTGAAACTTGAAAATGTAAGAACAATAATCAACAGAGAAAATGGACTTCAAATTTTGATTGAAAAGCCACAAGCCTGGAAGATGTCAAAAACACACCTAGGGAAAATATAGAAGGGCATGTGTTAAGATTTTTGGTTTGCTTGCGTGTGTTTTCTTGCTGTTTATACTGTTGTGTGTATACGTGTGCATGTGTGTGTGTGTGGATCTTTATTTAATTTCTACCCTCTGGTTTATTTTTGTGTTCATGTTTGTCTTGTTTAACATCAATGTTGTCATCTACAAGTACTAAGCGTATGTGCTGCTAGATTGCAAAATAATATCTTTATTCATAATTTACTTAAACAACTGTTTATGTTTTCTAACAATAATTTTTAACATGCATTTTTAATAAATATATCAATAATGAAAACAGCCATTTTTAACATACAGGATTTTGCTAAACTGTATAAGTCTATTTCACTTTCACACTAAGCTTTGATTTCATTAATTATTGCAAGTTCTCATATAATTAAAAATTCAGTCATTAGTCCTCAAAATTAATTAAAATCTGATTACCACTTAATTATATTTGATCTGTTTCTCCCTCTGCCAATAAACTGACAACTTAATGACACAACTTTTGCCATACTGAAGAGAACAGCTCAACCTAGTTAATGCAGGATCATAATGGGCCTCTGAAAGAGACTTTGAATATTTGTGCACCTTAGAAAAGTGGAGTAGTTGGAGTAGCAAGAAATCAACCAAAGTTTACTGACAGTGCATTTGCTCTTAGATTAGAATGTCAAAACTTCAACATACATAAAGAATTAATAAATTACATTTCTACCAAGCAGTATGAACTAATAACCTTTAAAGGTATAAAAAAATTATCTGTGTCTGCTGAAATACTATTTCAGATTAATACATAAATAACTTTCATGTACTGTTTTGAACAAAGACTAATTTGATAAATGGGAAATCTGAACTGCCATGAAAAATACTTACAAATATCACTAGCATTGATTATATGAACATCTTTGATGCCATATACAGTGCATATTTTTAGACATAGTCATCATTGCAACAAAACTGTAACTAACCATACTACCTCTGAAAAAACAGATTTTCTCTGACAAAATGCCATCCTCCTCTTTTCTTTTGACCTCTGCCAAAGTCTTTTTCCTTCCTCCTAGCTCCAAATATGAAAAATACAAGTTGGAAGCATTGGATGGGGGCATGGTAGCTGTCAATCATCTTTATGAAGAATGACAGTTAAATTGCCCAAGTTTGTAATACCAGCAGTTAAATAAGCAAGGACAGACATATAAAAGTTGGGTTCTCAATCAGAAAACCATGTTTAATAGATGACAAAATGTATCTTTTCTTGAAAAAAGGGAAGCTGTGATCCCAGAAGTGTTTCTGTTGGGCAAATGACACTGACGTCCTGTCTGAGTCATCTTTAAATGTCATTGGCTGGTAGGGATGGGTCAAGAGCAGAGTACAAGTGGCATCATTGATAACTGGAAATGGGAGAATAAAGTTGTATTAGAGGTAATGCAACCCTCTTTTGTCCACCCAAATGCTCACTTAAATCATCCCCAGAAAGACACTCATGATGCTCGCAGGAAAGACAGCCAATCATTGAAATGAAAGATATATAACTTTAAATTTTTATTTGATTCTATACATTCATTTTTTGGATTTACATTTCTATGAATGGGCGGCACGGTGGCGCAGTGGGTAGCGCTGCTGCCTCGCAGTTGGGAGACCTGGGGACCCGGGTTCGCTTCCCGGGCCCTCCCTGCGTGGAGTTTGCATGTTCTCTCCGTGTCTGCGTGGGTTTCCTCCGGGCGCTCCGGTTTCCTCCCACAGTCCAAAGACATGCTGGTTAGGTGGATTGGCGATTATAAATTGGCCCTAGTGTGTGCTTGGTGTGTGGGTGTGTTTGTTTGTGTCCTGCGGTCGGTAGGCACCCTGCCCAGGATTGTTTCCTGCCTTGTGCCCTGTGTTGGCTGGGATTGGCTCCAGCAGACCCCCGTGACCCTGTGTTTGGATTCAGCGGGTTGGAAAATGGATGGATGGATGGATGGATTTTTATGAATTCATTTTAGAATGGCCATCACCTTCATCTTCATCCCCTGCATGCCTTCACCTTGAAAAGATTTTCACTCCAGTTTTATTATACAATAGGATATTCTGCTCTAATAACTTTAATTTATAATTAGCATTTTTAATTTTTTGTTTTCAAATCAAAAATGAGTAAATGTGTCAAATGATGCCATATACATCATATGCATTTTAAGTACTATTCGGTTTTTATTGTTTAAGATCAGAGTGTTCTTTAAGAGAAATATTGTGCATTTCACAGCAAATGTAATTCTCTACTACTCATTCCTGAAACAGTATTATATTTTAATAAAGTACTTCTTATATGATTTTTAAAGCATGATTAAGCAAACACATACTATAGGTTCTCAGCTCTTTAAAGACTTTAAATACTGCCAGCCAGTAAGAGACACCTTGAAAACAGATGCACAGAAAATTGAAATACTGGGGAGAGCATTGCAGAGGACACATGACCTCCAGTGGACAGCACAATCACAAGAAGAGAGAATACAATGTAACTGCTAAGCATTGTGACCCACCCTCTTCCATCAGTCTATGGTCCTGAGGCACAACTCTATAACTATCATTTCTCTTAACAAATACTTCCATTCCATCCTCGGAGTCAGTTCTTGCTTCCATCATAGTACAATTAGTCTGCTCTTGAAGACTCTTCAAAGGCTCAATTCAAAGGTGTGTGGAGCTCTCTCCTAAACATCAGTGCTATGGTGGTAAAGCAAGTGGATTTCAGGATGACAGAGCAGTACAACATCAAAACAAATGGCAAACAAAGGACCCAATCTTTCTGGTTTTGAGGCATCTTTTTAGCAAGCAGATTGGTAAATGATTGGTTGAGATTTTGTACAAATCCATCAATCAAGGTGTACAGCTGTGTTAAGCTCAAGTGGGTTCTATAAATACTGAGTTATTGGCACATTTCTTGGAATGCATAAGGCTCTGAATTCTAGCTCTTGTCACTGCGAATTGTGTCTGGAAAATTATGCCTAGTAAATATTCCTTCTAATGCCCACCTTGTAACTTTTCAAATGTCCAGCTGTGCAGCAAATAAGCTTCAAGCCACTTGCTAAAGTAATTCAAGTCATCTGTCATTATAATAGGCAAGCTTTACTGCAAGGAGATATTCAGGCAGCTTCACTGCCAATCCGTTTTCAGCTACTGTGTCCCAGTTCTGCCACATGGAAATGCAACAACTGCAGTCACTTGCAGAGCTGATAAACCTCTGTCTTCATCTGCTCCAACTCAGCCAGCTGCAGCTCTAGTTCCACTATTATATACAGTCTTCCTACACCTGATGCTCTCTGGGCTCCTATTTTCTCATCTCCTGTCTTTTCCATCTTCCAAAATCCCTGCTGCTGACATAACTATAGCTCAAACAGGACAAAGCTGGAGTTGGCAGAGTTAAAGATGCTAAGATTTGGATTGGGTGTTGCGAGGATGGATATGATTAGAAATGAGTACATTAGAGGATCAGCTTAAGTTGGACGGTTGGGAGACAAAGTCAGAGAGGTCAGATTGCGTTGGTTTGGTCATGTGCAGAGGAGAGATGCTTAGTAAATTTGGAAAATGATGTTAAGGATAGAGCTGCCAGGTAAGTGGAAACGAGGAAGGCCTAAGAGGAGGTTTATGGATGTGGTGAGAGAGGACATGCAGGTGATGGGTGTAACAGAACAAGATGCAGAGGACAGAAAGATATGGAAAAAGATGATCCGCTGTGGCAACCCCTAACGGGAGCAGCCAAAAGAAGAAGTTCCAACAAACTGCAAACAATAAAAGCGGAATTTCCTGAAATCAATTACTCCTATAGGTTAAGGAGGAACCTACAAGCTACTTTTTTATGTTTTCCAAAGCCCTACTTAATCTGCCACTTTACAAGTGAGTATGACATTTCTTTCTTAACTCTGCCTCTGAAGCCTTGTAAGCCAAATTAAAAACAATCGATTGACAATACTTCATTATATAGTGATAATTTTTGGTACTTAAATGAAACAAATATGTAATACATAAAGGCTTATTCACATAACTCAAAACTATTTTTTTCACAAAAGCATAGCATTATTGTCCAATAATTATTGCATTATTTTTCAAAGATATTGTCTGCTTCTGTCATAAACAATTTGCATGAGTCTGCTTCGTTCATCTGGGGCTGTTTTTTTCAAAATTTACTCTTGATTAAACTTGTCTGGATAATCAAATCCCCTTTTCCTACATCACATTAAATTGATCTCAGGTCCAGTTTTTCAGAACTTTGACAGACTGGATAATGGCTGATCTGGATAAAACATGATTGATATTCGAAAATCTATGGATTTTAAGTCAACTCTCACCTACTGTCTAGCTATATTAGTGTCTTTTGAATTAAAGAAATCTATAGTATACCACTTCAAGAGAAATGTTATTTAATTTCCAGTTTGCAGTTTGCAAATTTGAATAATTATTAATAATGATTCACTTTAGCATTTCTAATGTCCTATCCAGCTGCTCTGAGGATGAGACCACTTTTCATCATCACTGTGGAGTGAACTTTGCATCATCATCCTATGTTGTGAAGCACAATCCAGACACAGATGATATTGCATGCTTTGGATTCACGCACAGCTGGTTTAAGCATGGAAAGCATCTCTTCAGCACTCCACTAAAAATCTTAATTGTTCCTCTTGTTGTTGTACAAGCTGTGTTGAATGCCAGCTCTGCATCAGTACCAACTGTTGGAAAAGATGTCATTAAACATGGTATGAGAGGATAATGACTATCACCAAATACGATGCCATCTGGTTGCTGTTGCTGGAACTTATTGAAAATATTGTTCTCCTTGAGTATTCAAGCATTATGAACTGATCTAGTCCATCCTATAACACAGTTTGCAATAATTTTGTCAGCATTTCTCAGAAGCTGCACATTTATACTATGCTGTCCTTTACTGTTCACAAATTCCTATTCACTCTCACAGGGGGCTTGAATGCGAACACGGGTACAGTCTGTCACACCAATAATGTTTGGCATTTTACCCATCCAGAAAAAGTCACACTTTGTCTTGTTGAGGTACTCTATATTTGCAGGAAAAAAGGGGTTCAGAAGACTTGACAAGACAGATGATATTCTGTGAATGATTGAACATCATAGGACAAGGTGGTCTTTGCCCCTTCTGCTAGGCAATAGTGGTACACCAGGCCTGTTAAAAAAGCAGATCTAACAGGGTTGCAGGCAGACACCTGCACAAAACCCCCAGTTGCATTCCAAACAAAATGGCTAAACTCCAGTTTGTACAATGATCTGCCTGGACTTCATCTGAAAACAAAGATGTAAATCAGAGGTGACCTGATATTTCTCGAAGAGCGCCTCTAAAGACCACTTAAAGGTGCAAAATACACTCAAGCAAGGACAAGGACCTATTCAAGGGATGACACATAAGATGGACAGAAGACCTTGCCTATTACAAAACTGATTTTTTCACTTGAAGTGATTTTAATTCAATCAGGAAAAGGTTCAACCTTCTCCACTATCATGAAACTTTATCTGGGATATTCGCTAGACACTCATTGAAATTCCCTGGGCTTTTCTTGAGGCACACTCTCTGGAATTCTCTCAGGGATGGGGAAATATGCAAATGACCTTCTGAAACTTAGTCTCTGAAATATATGAAGTTATGAGTCGCCCTCTCCATAAGCAGCTGAAAAAGTGAAATTCTCTTCTCTTTATGAACCTGAAGCTGAGACTAAATCCCCTGACCGTGTGCCAATAGACTGACAAGGCTGAGAAGCCATGACTTCAAGAAGTGATCTTCAGCAGCTAAACTCTTGGACCAGAATGAGTATTGCCTTCTCCCTATGAAGCGGCAAAAGACAGCAGAAGGCAGTCTGAGGAAGCAGCAGCACAGCACTGACAAGGATCATTTACATTTACATTTACTTGCTTAGCAGACACTTTTATCCAAAATGAACTACAAAAGAGGTAAACAATTGAGTAACATTAGGTTAGGGCCTGTTTGTTCAACAAGTGTAACAGAACGAGTAACAGAAGTTGATTGCCATAATTGAAAAGATGTTTGTCACACACGTGTGCATGGGAGGCAGCTAAAAGGCTTGAATGAGGGTAATTCTGAACCAGACTGGGAAGTGGCAGAGTGCACTGACTCTTTTTCTCGCTTTTCTGCAGACTGTTCACGGGAAATTCCACCTGGCCTTTATGATGTCAATTCTGGTTCCAACCCCTTTGATGTCACTTCTAGGTCTGAGCCTATGGATGAAGACCCTTCCAGTTCTGACCTTTTGATGTCACTTCCGGGCCCGAGCTTATAAATGATGAAGACCCTTCTGGTTCCGGTCCCTTTGAGGTCAATTCCTATATTGGCCTTTAAAAGCCGCCACCTTTCCTCTGTCCCCTCAGTTCTGTTTGGGACTCTAATCTGTACACTTCAGTACATCAATTTATTAAATTTTGCAACCAGGAAATAAAATATGGATGACTGCCCCAAACTTTGCTATGGCTGTTTGTCAAGTTTGTGACATGTTATAACTCAAACATTTACAATCATAGATTACAATCACTTAAACAATTAAACTAGTATAAAATATCGCAGAGCAAAATTTTTTCTTTTTTATAACTTCATCAGATATTCACAGATCAGATGGGTCTTCAGTCGCTTCTTAAATACATTGTGGCAGTTAGCAGTACGGATGTAGGTGGGCAGCCCGTTCCACCATCTAGGAACTACATAAGAAAAGAGTCACCAGATGCTGTTCCCTGGCAGACTGAGTGGGCAAGAGGGAGTATAGCACTTCACCAGTGCCTCTATATACAGTACTTACGTGCTGACTCATTGACTACTCTGTAGGCAAGCATCATGGATTTGAACCTAATGCGTGATGTTACAGGGAGACAATGTAGCGACCTGAAGACAGGAGTGACATGTGCCTATCTCGACTGGTTAAATACAAGACGTGCTGCTGTATTCTGGATCATCTGCAGTGGCTTGATAGCACATGTTGGTACACTTGACAGGAGCAGGTTGCAGTAGTCCAGACGCGACAAGAGCAAAGCCTGGACTAGATGTTATACTGCATACTCTGTAAGATAAGGTCTGATCTTGTTTATGTTGTACAGCAGGAATCTGCAAAAATAAGAAACATCAATTAACACCCAAAGGTTGCATACTGAATTGGCAGGTGGTAGCAACAGTGAGCCAGATTGTACAGAGATGGAGAGATGAGCAGACTGGCTGGTCGGCATCACAAGAAGCTTGGTTTTTGCCAGGTTGAGCTGTAGATGGTGATCCTTCGTCCAAGTTGAGATATCAGTAGGACATGAAGTGACTCTAGCTTATACCATATTGTCCTTCTGAGGGAACAAGTATAGCTATGTATCATCAGCATAACACTGATAAGAGAACCCAAGGGATTGGATGATGGAGCCCAGGAAATTGGTGAACAGAGAGAAGAGTAGAGGACCCAGCACTGATCCTGGGGGTACACCAGTGCATGTCTGGTGTGCCTTTGACAACTCCCCTCGTTAGGACACACTGTAGGATCTGCCCGAGATGTAGGACTTGGATCAGCTGAGAGCAGTTCCAGTTATGCCAAGATCATGGAGCAAAGAGAAAGAGTGCAGTCCGATGCATGAAGAATCTTCCACTTGAACACGGAGCAACAACAAAGCAACAATTCCACACCACATAAGACATCATCCATAAAGAGTTGGTATCATAAAACTATTTATCTATGCCAAGATAAAGCAGAACTCTAAATACCTTTAAACAGCCAGCCTATATGTTACTGTTTTACTGTCTGTATCCAGTTTAATGTGTCATTTATATGCAGTTATCATATTTCTATAATCCTTGAGTTTGTCAATACATTGTATTATTCTGTTTCTTAAAACAAGTGTGCCTCAGTTACCTTGATATAAATCTAAAGCCTGGAGATCTGCCTTCTGAAAAAGAGAAAGGTAAGGTAAATAAAGTAGAGGCCTTGCCAAATTATTGGATTAATTACAAATCATTTGTTAAGACATTAGATTCAATCATAACCTCATTTATTTGGAATTCAAAATCTCCACGTATCCAAAGGGTGACCCTACAAAGACATAAGGCAGAAAGTGGTATGACTGTACCTAACTTTCAGTTTTATTATTGGGTGGCAAATATATAACCTATGAAAACCTGGACTTTTAAATAGATTAATTCACACAGGCTTGGTCTGCAATATAAGTTAAATACTGCAGCACTTCTTTACAGGTGCTGGTCATAAAATTAGAATATCATGACAAAGTTAATTTATTTCAGTAAATCCATTCAAAAACTGAAACTTGTATATTAGATTCATTCATTACACACAGACTGATGTATTTCAAATGTTTATTTCTTTTAATGTTGATGATTATAACTGACAACTAATGAAAGTCCCAAATTCAGTATCTCGGAAAATTAGAATATCAATTAAGACCAATGCAAAAAAAGGATTTTAGAAATGTTGGCCACCTGAAAGGTATGAACATGAAAAGTATGAGCATGTACAGCACTCAATATTTAGTTGGGGCTCCTTTGGCCTGGATTACTGCAGCAATGCGGCGTGGCATGGAGTCGATCAGTCTGTGGCACTGCTCAGGTGTTATGAGAGCCCATGTTGCTCTGATAGTGGCCTTCAGCTCTTCTGAATTGTTGGGTCTGGCGTATTGCATCTTCCTCTTCACAATACCCCATAGATTTTCTATGGGGTTAAGGTCAGGCAAGTTTGCTGGCCAATCAAGAACAGGGATACCATGTCCTTAAACCAGGTACTGGTAGTTTTGGCACTGTGTGCAGGTGCCAGGTCCTGTTGGAAAATTAAATCTGCATCTCCATAAAGTTCGTCAGCAGCAGGAAGCATGAAGTGCTCAAAAACTTCCTGGTAGACGGCTGCCTTGACATTGGACCTCAGAAAACACAATGAACCAACACCAGCAGATGACATGGCACCCCAAACCATCACTGACTGTGGAAAGTGACCTCACGCAACGTGGATTCTGTGCCTCTCCTCTCTTCCTCCAGACTCTGGGACCTTGATTTCCAAAGGAAATGCAAAATTTACTTTCATCAGAAAGCAGCAGTCCAGTCCTTTTTGTCTTTAGCCCAGGGCGAGACGCTTCTGACGCTGTCTCTTGTTCAAGAGTGGCTTGACACAAGCAATGCGACAGCTGAAACCCATGTCTTGCATACGTCTGTGCGTGGTGGTTCTTGAAGCACTGACTCCAGCTGCAGTCCACTCTTTGTGAATCTCCCCCACATTTTTGAATGGGTTTTGTTTCACAATCCTCATCAGGGTGCAGTTATCCCTATTGCTTGTACACTTTTTTCTACCACATCTTGTCCTTCCCTTCGCCTCTGTATTAATGTGCTTGGACACAGAGCTCTGTGAACAGCCAGCCTCTTTAGCAATGACCTTTTGTGTCTTGCCCTCCTTGTGCAAGGTGTCAATGGTTGTCTTTTGGACAACTGTCAAGTCAGCAGTCTTCCCCATGATTGTGTAGCCTACAGAACTAGACTGAGAGACCATTTAAAGGCTTTTGCAGGTGTTTTGAGTTAATTAGCTGATTAGAGTGTGGCACCAGGTGTCTTCAATATTGAACCTTTTCACAATATTCTAATTTTCTGAGATATTGAATTTGGGACTTTCATTAGTTGTCAATTATAATCATCAACATTAAAAGAAATAAACATTTGAAATACATCAGTCTGTGTGTAATGAATGAATCTAATATACAAGTTTCACTTTTTGAATGGAATTACTTAAATAAATCAACTTTGTCATGATATTCTAATTTTATGACCAGCACCTATATATTCATTGCTTTGTGTCCCAGTAAATATAAGTTATTGTTAATATACTAACAACCCAATTGTGCTTCATTTACTCAGAATACAGAACCAATGTAAGAAGTACTTCACAATAGAGAAGCACCTCGGCATGATAATCACCTTTTTTCACCCTCTCAAACTTAAACAGTTTTTAATGTTTGGAAAATATATGGCTTAAATCATTTAGAGATTTGTACATAGATAACGTCTTTGCAATTACATTCCAAATTTAACTTCCTTTTAACACAATTTTCCCACTATTTCCAAATTAGAAACTTTGCTAAAGAAAATCTGCCCAGTTTTCCTCACCTCCCACCTACTTCTTTTCCGGAAGAAATATTGATCAGATAGCATTTCTATAATATATAAAGCCATTTTAAAGTCCCTTCCTTTCAAACATCCCAGAGTACAGTGGGGAAAGGATCTCTTACTCAGCATCTCAGAAAAGGAGTGGAAGGCAGCCATGAATATAATTCACTGTAGCTCCATATGCTCAAAGCATACAATTATTCAACTTAAAATCTTTTATGAAGCATATTGTCTCGTTTAAAATTGTCCAAAGCATTTCCATGGCAAGATCCAACCTACGAACTTTGCAATCAAGCTCCAGCCTAATTGGACCATATGTTTTGGATGTGCACCAAATTAACATCATTCTGGACAAAAAATGTTAAATGCATATCAGACAGCCTTGGTGTCACAATCACCCCTAACCAATTAACAGCTGTGTTTGGTGTACTTTTAAGATGGGCTTAAAGTGGAGAAGGACAAACAAACTGTAATTGCCTTTACTTCACTATTGGCTCGTAGACTTATCTTGCTTAACTGGAAGAATGCTATCTCACCTCTTTTAAGTTAGTGAGTAACTGATGGTACATACTATTTGAAATTGGAAAAAATCAAATTCTCACTTAGAGGATCTGTTCAAAACTTTTAAAAACCTGGCAAGATCTAATTAATAACATTTTTGAATAAGCATTTATTAGAGAAAAGGATTCTCTTCCTCCTTTTTTCTACTCTTAAAGTTTTACTCCGGCTGTTGGCCTTTCTCTCTTTCTCATGGGTGGGGGTTGAATTGAACTTATTTTTGTCAAGTTTAACTTGCTTGAATGGAATGTTACCCTGCTTTTAATAAATTCAATAAAATGGGAAAAAAAAAACAAACAAATAATGTATCTGTGGACTGACGGTATCAGTGAATGTGCTTACTTACAGATAATTACCCGTTTTTAACACTGAACATTGGAAATGAATCGATAATACTTCATAACTACAATGAAATGTTTAGTCTTTTGTATTTTGTGAAATAAATAACATTCATCCCCCTTTACTATGCCCAACCTAAGCCCCTGGATATTTGATGTAAAAACACTAGCAGCTGCATCACCAGATCATAATGTTTTGAAATATCTATAGCAAATAACTGGATTAATGCTAAATTGAACTTTATTTATCTGTTACTGGATTGCATACAACACACTATTTTCTGGTCTATATCAATAAAGAAAAAAATCAGATAAATATTGTTACAAAGATAACCATAAAAAAAATCAAGACATTCACCTTAAAAAATCACACTTTTCTAAAGAAGAACTTTTATTTACAATTGTTTACTAAGGCACATGACATAGTAGTACTAGGATGATACAGTGAAGAAAATATGTCTGTACTCACAAACTAACTAGACAAACTTTAGAGTAACTTTAGAGAAGCTTACTTTAAACAAATAAACACCACCTCAGAAGCCTGGTGCCAGTGTGTAAATTTTTTGTGTATACATTAGACTATATAATCTGTAATGTTTCCACCATCCTTAAATGAAAGAAATAAATGTATTTAAAAATTACCATACTCCTTCAGACAGTTTACAGTGTGTTTATTTCTTAAATATACAGGGAATAACTCTTCTTCTTCTTCTTTCGGCTGCTCCCGTTAAGGGTTGACAGAGCGGATCATTTTCTTCCATATCTTTCTGTCCTCTGTATCTTCTTCTGTTACACACATCACCTGCATGTCCTCTCTGACCACATCCATAAACCTTTGCTTAGCGCCTTCATCTTTTCCTCTTGCCGTGGCAGCTCTATCCTTAGCATCCTTCTCCCAATATACCCAGCATCTTTCTTCTGCACATGTCCAAACCAATTGAATCTCGCCTCTCTGACTTTGTCTCCCAACCGTCCAACTTGAGCTGACCCTCTAATGTCCTCATTTCTAATCCTGTCCATCCTTGTCACACCCAGTGCAAATCTTAGCATATTTAACTCTGCTACCTCCAGCTCTGTCTCCTGCATTCTGGTCAGTGCCACCGTCTCCAACCCATATAACACAGCTGGTCTCACTACTGTCCTGTAGACCTTACCTTTCTCTTCCTCTTGCTGATAACCATCTGTCACAAACTACTGCCTGACACTCTTCTCCACCCATTCCACCCTGCTTGCACTCACTTTTTTCACCTCTCTTCCACAATCCCCATTACTCTGTACCATTGATCCCAAGTATTTTAACTCATCCACCTTCGCCAACTCTACTCCCTGCATCCTCACCATTCCACTGACCTCCTCTCATTTGCACACATGGATTCTGTCTTGTTCCTACTGACCTTCATTCCTCTCCTCTCCAGAGCATATCTCCACCTCTCCACGGTCTCCTCAACCTGCTCCCTACTATCGCTACAGATCACAAATGTCATCAGCAAACATCACAGTCCCACAGGGACTCCTGTCTACTCTCATCTGTCAACCGGTCCATCACCATATGCAAATAAGAAAGGGCTCAGAGCTAATCCCTGATGTAATCCCACCTACAAGTTGAATGCATCTGTCACTCCTGCCGCAGACCTTACCACTGTCACACTTCCCTCGTACATATCCTGTATGCTTACGTACTTCTCTGCCACTCCCAACTTCCTCATATAATACCACAGTTCCTCTCGAGGCACCCTGTCATATGCTTTCTCCAGGTCACAAAGACACAATGCAACTCCTTCTGGCCTTCTCTAAACTTCTCCATCAACATCCTCAGAGCAAACATTGCATCTGTGGTGCTTTTTCTTGGTATGAAACCATACTGCTGCTCAGTAATCATCACCTCACTTCTTAACCGAGCTTCCACTACTCTTTCCGATAACTACATGCTGTGGCTCATCAGTTTTATTCCCCTGTAGTTACTGCAGTCCTGCACATCCCCCTTATTTTTAAATATCTGCTCCAGTGCACTTTTTCTCCACTCCTCAGTCATCCTCTTACTTTCCGAGATCCATTAAATAATATGGTTAAAAACTCCACTGCCATCTCTCCTAAACACCTCCATGCTTCCATAGGTATGTCATCTGGACCAACGGCTTTTCCATTCTTCATCCTCTTCATAGCTGTCCTTACTTCCTCCTTGCTAATCTGTTGCACATCTTGATTCACTATCTCCACATCATCCAACCTCTTCTCTCTCTCATTTTCTTCATTCATCAGCCTCTCAAAGTACTCTTTCCATCTGCTCAACACACTCTCCTCGCTTGTGAGTACGTTTCCATCTTTATCCTTTATCACCCTTACCTGCTGCACATCTTTCCCAGCTCGGTCCTCTGTCTAGCCAATCGGTACAGGTCCTTTTCTCCCTCCTTAGTGTCCATCCCCTCATTTAATTTATCATACACTTCTTCTTTAGCTTTCGCCATCACTCTCTTCACTTTGCGCCTGATCTCCTTGTACTCTTGTCTACTTTTTGCATCTTCTTTGTCATGTGTAGAAAACATTTTCTTCCTTCGAAAGTTAAGATCATCCGTGATAACAATAACAGAACCTCATTTTAAGGAACGCAGTTTGGAAGTGGCCAGGAGCTACACAAGATGCTGTATATCAGAGCTTTGCATCAATCCGGTGGCGCACTGTGCTGTTCTCTGAAAATATGAGATGCACTGCTGTAGGCCGTCTTTTATTTTTTTTTTATTTAGATTTTCAAAATGGGATTTCATTTAATTTATTACAAATGTTCCTATATTGATTTTGAACACCTTTATTATTTAGTTTGTATTGGTTTACACCTGATCCCACTGTTAAACTGCTACCTTTATTAAAACTATAGACCACTTCTCTTAAATCGAGGGTTTTTTTTGCGGGTGTGGTTTCGATTCACCCTGTGTGAGCTTCACTTGTCTAACCAATCTTCTAGCAAACCTTCGATATAAGGGGAAAGAGATTGTTAAGAAACTACAGAGAAGAATGCGAGTGAAAGTCTCACCATTTATTATCTAGAAACTGAGCACATAGGAACTGATAGACAAAAACGGGTCACCTGACTAAACACACTGAACATTACAGTTGTTTTATTTTGCTGCCAGATATTCCGGTACAACTGATACATAGGTAAAAAGTTCAAATTAGTACTTACAGAAACTGCACGTAACATACAGTAATATAAAATTGTGGTGAAAATCTATTTATGCCATAAATTCACAATAAAGACATCCGTTTGCAGTAATATTAATTTCAAAAGTAACAATGAGTAACAATACTTCTGTGTGTCATCCGATTGCATCCTCCCAAACATTGCAAACATCCCTCCATCCCTTTAGAAGTTATTTATTTTGGGTTAAATGGTGAAGTGTATGGCTTCTAATGTCATACAAGTTACTGGATCTTTCATGATAATAATATATGGTAGCGGTAAATACTGTCAAATGACATTCTTAATGGCATTAAGATGCGCGAATGACAAACTTGTAACAATAAGACGCTTAGCTTAAAAAAGCAGTGTCAAGTCACCTCACCTTTTTTATTAACGGTTCTACATAGCTATATCTAATCTTTGTTAATTTAATTCTTGTACAGTTTTACTCCGAAAATGATGCTGAATTATTAGTAAATATTTAAATCGGTGTGTTGAGTCATTTCAATAGGGTGTAATTCAGTCTGTCGAAAAATATTTTAAAAATGATACTATAAACGTGTGCGACAAAAATCTAAAGTTTTGTTTTTGGCAAAATTACAATAAATAAAAATTCTAAGACTGAATTGCCTATTGCTGTTTAAGGTACTGAAGTGTGTGAACAGTGTATTTATTTCTCTCGAAAACACATTTCATATTTTTCTCATTTTCATATCCATTTTTCAGCTGAAAAAAAATTAAATCACACATGGATAGTCTTCTGTACTTATACACATCTATCCACACAGCTCAAGTCGCAGAGAAGATTCTCAGAGCTCAAGTGTGTTTATCTCGATATGAGATGCCTGGAATTGTAGAGGGTAAATAATATATTGTCATTTGGAATACATAAATGTCATGTGTATTCTGTGTCTACAACGATCTATGTAAATGTAGGATGACAGGAAATGCGAGGCAGGAACTGGTGTTGACAAAGCTGAGGGGGGAGATGTAAGGTTTCTAAACTCTTTTGGGATTTCCCCCAACTGGATGACACACCAAACAGCATCTGAAAGTGCGATTGTCGAGTCTGTGGAAGACAGTCTATCAATTGCCGGTGCAACCGCAGGCTGATAGCGCTGTAGTGGCTCGCCGTGAAAGCAAATCCAAAAAGATTGCGGTTGCGCTATAAGCGCCTGCCATCATTGGGTATGCAAGGGGACATTATAATGAAGGGAACAGCATTACTTGGCCACTAACCTGGCCATGACCCTGCCTGATTGCTGTGTCTGTGTATAGGAGAGTGGTAGATCCCACTGCAATAAATAGCTGTTCCGTTCAAGCGGGAATAAAGCTGGTTTTGCTAAAGTACTGAGACTCAGCCTCTTGTTTGGGGTGCAAGACAAGGACTCACATGTCACAACATGAAAAATATTTCTGTACTAGTTATGTGTTCAACAATTCCTGCCTCACATTTCCTGTCATTCTACATTTACATAGTTCATTGAAGACACAGAACACACGTGAAGTGCATGTGTTCTAAATAATGATATATTATTTACTCTCTACAACTCCAGGCACCTCACACCCAACTAAACAGACTTGAGCTGGGAAAACTTTTTATCCAAGTTGAGCTGTTGTTGTTTAAAAAACTACTGAAAACACATTATTTTAACATGGCCTTCTCATAACTTCACTTTAATTTAATCCTGATACTCTGTATATCTAATTCATTATAATAACTATTCATTCAAAATCTGTACTAACCCCTAGTCTCTCTTCTGTTTCCTTTTCCGGTGTCCTGTTGGTGGTGGCGTGCGCCACCACCATCTACCCAAAGCACCATGATGTTCCAACAATGATGGATGGATTAAAAGCCAGAAGTATGTATGACCATCAGCATCAAGTGACTCCGTGAAAAACCCGAACTACAAAGAGGACTATTTCATTTATGTTAGGGTAGAATTCCCAAAGGGGACTGGGCGGTCTCGTGGCCCTGGAACCCCTACAGATTTTATTTTTTTCTCCAGCCTTCTGGAGTTTTTTTTTGTTTTTTCTGTCCACCCTGGCCATCGGGACCTTACTCCTTTCTATGTTAATTAATGTTGTCTTATTTAATTTCTTATTTTGTCTTTTATTTTTCTTCTCTTCATTATGTAAAGCACTTTTGAGCTATTTTTTGTATGAAAATGTGCTATATAAATAAATGTTGTTGTTGTTGTTGTGGCGGGGGGTTGGGGTAGCTGGCTGCTTGCTGCTTGTGCTGATTGACACATTTACAAAACAAAAGATGCTAATGGAGAGGTGTGAAGGAATTTAAGGTGGCCCGGGATTATTAGTTTTTCTGTAGGTTTCAGAGGATTCTAATGTTAAAGGAGTGATACAGTAGTTGCAAAAAGCACCCATTAAAGAATATCAAGGAAAAGATTAAAATGTTAGCCAATTACTTCACTCTGGAGAAATGGTGTTCTGAGTCCAAGAATGAGCTTAGCTTGTTTTGTTTTACTTTGAAAGGTTGTATTTGAACAAATGAGAAAAAAACACAAAGTGATCAATGTGACCTTTATCAAGGGAAAGTTAAATGTTCTAACAGTAAGCTTTGTAAGGATTTTCCAACCTAATAAATTCAAAAGTGCAAACAATAACAGCTGAGTTTCCTGAAATCAATTACTCCTAGTAAGTACTCCTAATAAGTATAAGATAATTCTTTGTTAACTCTGCATCTGAATCATTTCAAGTCCATTGAACAACAACTGATTGACAGTATTTTCACTATATAGTGATATTTTGGTAGTTAAATTAAATAAATATTTAATATATAAAAGCTTATTCCCATCACTAAAAAATATTGAATTTTTCCTCAAAAGTATTTGCATTATATCGCAGTACTTATAAGGTTATTTTACAATAATTATTGCATTATTTTACAAAGATATTGCCTGATTCTGCCAGTAACATTGTGCATCAGTTATTTTGTTCTATTTTTCAAAACATTGATGGATTGTATAATTTTGATCTGGATAAAACAAGATTGGGTATTTGAAAATCCGTGGATTACAAATCAGTGATATATATATATATTATTGTCACACACGTGTTTAGGAGACAACTAAAGGGCTTGAATACATGTGATTCCACACCAGACCAGGGGGTGGCGAAGTGCACTAATTTTCCCCTCTCGATCTTTTGCAGACCATTCTAGGGAAATCCCGCCTGGCTCTGGGGCAGCCAACGATGTCACTTCCAGTTCAGGTATTGATGACATCACTTCCTCCACTGGCCTTTAAAGCTGCCATCTTGTCTCAAGAGAATCAGTTCTGTTTTGGACTCTTATGTGAACATGTTAACTTTGTTAAATCAATTTTGCAGCCAGGAACAATTATATGGGTGGCTGCCCCAAACCTTTGCAACATCTTGTGGTCGTTTTTGTGACAGTGGTGTAGTCGGCAGGATAGAAAAAATCCAGAAGAGAACAGGACTGGACCTAAATAATGAAGAGGTGGGAGAGTACCTGGGCCGAGCTTCCGGGTGGGGGTTTTGCGTCTCGGATTCGGAAAGAACCGGTGCAAACTCCGCTCCCTGTGTCTGATTCTGGGCCACCTAAATCAAATAGGGGAGAGTGTCGATGGGACATTCAGACGTGGACTGGTCTCTATGGAGGAAGCGATGGGGACCTATTATGCTCTCTCGGAGGAGAGAGCTGTCCTCCCCACCGGCGGCTAAGGCCATGGAGCAAAGTGGGAATTCCCCAGACCAACAGGTGAGGAAATTGCAGGAATGGAGATTTGACCCTGAGTGGTCTACCCGAGAGTAGGCATGATGCTCTCTGGGAAGAGGTGGCAGGTTGGCTAAGACCCAATAAATGCAGCACCTTCCAAATCATCAAGAAAGTGCCTACGTTTATATTAATAAATAACCTGCCAAAGCATTTCACCCAACCGGTCTGGGGAGAGTTTTCTAAACATAAACGAGCTCATTGAGCTCATCGATACATCTAGGGCAGCCTTGCAATTTGGGAGAGCAGAACGGGCCTTAAGCGAACACAGCAGAGATTATGTCCCTCTTAATCTGCCCTCTCGGCATAAAACCGGAGGTTTGCACTGGAGCCCCGAATCCGTGGGTGCGGCCCTCGCTCGGGGGCAAGGCAGAATGTAAATGGAGAGAGGGGGGTGGATTGTGTGCACTTTCAAACCCCTTCTTAATGGCTCATACGGGAAAGGTAATAGTAAACAGTTTCAAAGTAAAAGCTCTTTTTGATTCCGTCAGAAACATTTCTATTGTTGATCGCCAATATGTACTACCGCGACAGTGGGTTAAAAATAAAGACCAGTATTACCTGTGTACACGGAGATATCCGCTGCTATAAATCCGCCTGATGTTTCATCAGCCACGGAGGATCACTTAAAAGAATCACCGTAGCGGTCCTCCCAAATACACCGTTCGCTGTGATTCTCAGGTGAGACTGGTCTTATATTAAAAGCGGTGAAGTACTGATCCCTTCTAATCCGAAATTGGGCCTAGTTACAGACGAGAATCCTCCATCTCAGGTTGTCTTCACACCGTGTACTCAGCCGGTGGAGAGAGATATGGGGAGACCAAGAGGAAGATGGGGAACTTCCTGGACCATCACGGACCACTCCGTCATCTGTCCACGTCTCGCCAGAACGGGATGACTCTCCGTCCCTTGTGGTCAGACCAGACTCTCTCTCAGATCTGAGCTTCCAATTTAGACAAACACTGGCCTCATTTAAAAGGGGAACAATGGAATGATGATTCTCTTAAATTTGCAAAGAATGCAGTGATTCTCATCAACGGCCAAAGCACTCTTCAGCCCATGCCACAGGGGCCCCACTTTGTTATAGAAAATGATTTATTATATCGGGTCAGTGAGCACGAGGGGGAGGTGCAGAAGCTGTTGCTAATCCCATGAACTTTCCGGCGGGCAAGTTTGATAGTTAGCGCACGCTCACCTTCTAGGAGGTCACCTGGGGCACCGAGAAAACATTACAGCATATTAAGCTCCGTTGCTATTGGCCGGGAATTAACGAAGAGGTTCGTCACTTCTGTATTTCGTGTCCAGAATGTCAGTTGCGGCAAATTCCTAGGAATTGCGGCAAATTCCCTTAATTGATGTCCTATTTGAAAGGATAGGGGGTGACATAGTGGGACCCTGGAACCCTCGGCCCGAGGACATAAATATATATTAGTCCTCGTGGATTATGCAACCCGATATCCAGAAGCTGTTCCGTTGCGCTCAGCTAATTCTAAAGCAATCACACGGGAACTAATGGGGGTCTTTGCGCGAATTGGGGGTTCCTAAAAAAGTCCTTACGGACTAAGGGACGCCATTTACCTCAGAGACGTTCAGGGAAATGGCCAAGTTACTTAAAATAAAGCATTTGAAAAGCGCGGTGTATCATCCTCAAACCGACGGTCTAGTCGAGAGGTTTAATCAGACTCTCAAACAGATGCTTTCGCACGGTGGTCAGCGGGGATGGAAGGAACTGGGATCAACTCCTCCCCCTCATACTCTTTGCCTACAGGGAAATCCCTCAAGCCTCAACGGGGTTCTCACCCTTTGAATTATTATATGGACGACAACCCCTGGGGCATATTGCACATTTTAAAAGAAGGTTGGGAAGGAGAGGCTCTTCCCTCGACTAATATTTTGGAATATATCTCGCAATTACACGATAGATTTTAAGAAAATTCAGCCCATACTAAAAAGTCACATGGAGGAGGCGCAAGCAGCACAGGCCCACATTATGACCGTGGCATGACACTTCGGGAGTTCCCACCTCCCACTCTAAACTACTTGCCCACTGGCAAGGACCATACGAAATTGAGGAGAGAAAAGGACTCGTCGACTATTTGGTGAAACAGCCCAATCATCGACCGAGTGAGCGGATATGTCATGTGAATCTGCTGAAAACGTGGAAGGAAAGGGACACTGATCCCACCTCCGGCCAGCCCAGCTCCTTCTTTGCTCAGACTAACACACTTAACTTCGGGTCTAACTTGAATACCTGACAGAGGGCGAGAGCTCGTAGCAGTTATCTCGTCCGTCCCAGAGGTGGTAGACGAAAACGACGGAAGGACCTCTCTGATTGCCACAATATTGTGACTGAAACCAGGGGTTATAGTCCGAGAACACCCCTATCGTCTTCCAGAGGCAAAGAAGGCTGAAGTGGAACTGGTAATCAAGTGGATGCTGGACCTAGGAGTCATAGAGGAGAGTCATAGTCCCTGGTCCAGCCCAATTTTCTTGGTTTCTAAGCCCGACGGGAGCTGGAGGTTTTGCAGTGACTTCCGTCGGCTTAATCAGGTCTCACAATTTGATGCTAATCCAATGCCTCGAGGTGACGACCTCCTTGAGAGGCTTGGACAGGCTGAATATCTGACCACACTTGACATGACCAAAGGGTACTGGCAGTTTCTTTTTAACGGATTCAGCAAAGGTTAAAACTGTGTTTAGCACTCCTAGAGGGCACTGGCAGTATTGTGTCCTTCCATTCGGGTTACAAGGGGCTCCTGCGACTTTCCACCATCCGGTGGACAAAGTGCTCCGCCCCATAACACGTATAGTTTCCCTACAAAAAATCCAAAATTTGCAATGTTAAACTTGTCTTTCCAGATCTTAAAATGTCCCAGAATTGTTTCTTCTGAAAACCATGAAATCTCTGCCCTTAACACAGTTGGCCATGAAGCTGTGACTTGAGGCATTCTCATCAATCGATCTGGTTCTGCAACACCACAACTCTAGTGCTGGGCTGTCTTTGCTTCACAGACAATGAACGGGGTTAAGTAGTCATTTTTTCAGTGGATGGCAGTAATTATCCAATTATTACTGCCATATGGGAAAGCAATGATGCTCACACAGCCTTATAGACAATTATCACGGCTTGATTTTGTTTAAGAAGTCTTGATGATTCAAATTCTGAAGGAACTAATGACCTTGATGCAGCATTACACCTCCAATAAAACTTTCAAACAAAAATAAATAAACAAATACACTTCCATGTAATGGCAGCACGGTGGTGCAGTGGTAACACTGGCTGCCTCGCAGTAAGGAGACCTGGGTTTAGGATATAGTTGGTTGGGTAATGACTGACTGACTGACTTCCATGTAAACAGTAATTTTTCATGTAGCTGATGGAAAGGGGTCACTGACTTTCAAAATCTTTTGACCGCTCAGCTGAAAAGCAAAAGGAATCCTGTAAGAAAATTGTAGTGATAGGTGTTTGAGAAAGTTCAACATGTATAGAAAATCCACCATTTGCATGGAATACATAATGATAAAAACAGAAGTAACCAATATTTTAATGCCATGCAGGAACTGTTAAAAAATAAAAAAGAATAACTGTCCAATTAAGTAATGTAAATGAGGTCTGGCTCAGTACGGTAGGTTGGTGTTGGAAATTGTGGTTCAGATAAAGTCTGAAAGCCTGTAGACCATGATCAGATGTCTGGCCACGGAGTTGCCCGCTATTTAATTCCACAGTTGCACAACTTTACTGTTGTAAACTCCTACTCTCCATGTGGTAATCTGAGGTAAGAAATCACTCCAACCACAGTGCTGAACTCAGAAAGCACTTCAATTCCTGTTGCTGTTGTCTGTAACCAAAGTAAAGTACATACCTATGGTCACAACTTTACAAACAAGGTGGCACATTTTAACTACTCTGTGTGTCTAAGTTTAACAATACTTGAACCTCTTTAAATCCTATTACTTGAAAAAAATAATACTTTTATCAAGGACACACATCATTACGCTCAAGTGATATGGGAAAAGGATGAACTGATGCCACAATGTACATGCGAAGTAAACAAAGGAACGGTTTTCCAGATGTTCTGCGCCTTTAGAGGTTCGTCATTTAACATGGCAAAAGGAACTTGTTGGGACAGAGTAAACATTGTTAAATGCCTGTGAGTCTTCTTAATTATGTTATGCTTGTTCCTCCAGTTAGGCATTAGAATTCAAGTATTACTGAAGAAAAAAAACTTCAAATTACTAGACAATTTTAAGATCAGTTGTGTAGAAAAACAAAATTTTGAGTGCAGGGCTTGTCATCTTCCATAATGAAAATAGACTGAACAAATGAGGTGAGCAGCAAGGACCACCAAAATCTTCATTGAAGTGTTGCAATCCTGGAACAGGTTCTGCTTATAAAACAGAAGATACTGTTTCATCATTTCATCCAGAAACCCATTGAATGAAACTACAGTGAGAAAGTTCTATTATAGATTGGATCTTGTGAAACTGTGATTACTGCTGGCTAGACTGATTGATTCTGTGCATAAAAATATTGGTGTTTGCATATTGGTATCTTTAATATTTATCCATTTACTCTGAATAGCTGAAACATGGCATAATAAGTGAATTACTGAGATGTGAACCTTTACACTCTTTCCATTGAATCTTTTGCTACAATCTGTCTGCGAGCTAGGAGTTTGACTCTAACCTGCCCCAGAAAAAAAAAACAGTACACTAACTGGATTCCAAAAAAAACAGAAATCAAAAAATAATATATAAGAAAATGTACAGTTCTAACCAAAAGTTTGCAATTGCTTTGTGATAATTTCACTTCATTAAGTATGCAACACAGAAGTGGAAACAGGTGACTTAAAAAATAGCTTGATTACTTGGTTATGACATAATCACAGCTAAGGCAATTACAACACAAGTTCAATAAATATAAATATGTATCAGCTACAATTTTCAGATTGTTGGAATGAATTTAATAGTGCATATGAACCAATTCACATACTCCAGGAAAATAAAAATTCAGTTGAAATGTAATTTGAAAATTAAATAAACAGGAAAGGGGCAAGAGTATTGGAATCTTGGAAGGATGCATCCTAAACATTGTTTCTAAATTAAACATAGTGTTGTAAAGATATTTAAAACCACATTTTGAGACAGTCCAGCAAGGTTCTCAAGGCCTTACACCTAGTTGAGAAGGAACTTGTAAGATCTTCCTCTGGCTTTCTCGAAAGGAGAGTGATTCATGTGATCATATGTGATAGCTATTGCACTCTAGTGTGGAATTATATGTTACAAATAAACTGTTAATTGGAATAATTTTTACACTTGCCTACAGATTTGTATTATGAACTGTACTATAATGATGTGATAGTTTGCACCTAGATTTTCGTTGCACTATGGGGCTGTCTTTATTGTGAATGACTGTGTGAGGAGTACATAGGAGTAGATGGGATGGAACATAAAACAGCGTTTTCAAGGTATAAGGTGTCATATCTCTGCCTCCCAACAACAACAAACGACACTGACTTTTACAATGATCTATAACTTGGTCTGCAAACAGCCAAAAGAGATTTTTGTGGGTCTCCAAATACATATGATCGTGGCACATTATAATTAAAATCCCATTAACGAGTGTGAAATGTTTGTAGAATACGTTTTCTTGCTTAGCATGTGCAGATCATCCGAGATAACAGCATTATAACCCTTGTATACGGAACGCTAATTCTAGTACATTTCATTAATTACAAATTTTTCCTACATTGACCTTCGAATGACCTAATTTACATTTGTTTACACCTGATCCTCTTTCAAACTACTACTTTTACGAAAACTTCTAAAATCAAAAGTTTTTTTAAATGATTTTTGTTTGACCTGTGCTGAGGTTCTCTTGTCTTACTGATCTTCTTGCAAACCTTCAAGAAAAAGAGCAAAGAGCTTGTTGAGAAAATAAAGTAGGAAAACACGAGTGAAACTCCTACCATTTGTTATCGAGGAACTGATCCCATATGAGACTAAAATGATAAAGACAAGTTACCTGACTAATCAGAACTAAACATTTACCGTCTTTTTCTTCTCTCCTTTTTTTTTTTTTTTTTTGCTGCCTAACAAAATAAAGCCTAGCTTCCGGTGAATCGATAAATTAGTAAAATGTACAAATTAATTTATACACAAAACTGCACGATATCTATAAAATCAAAGCTGAAACGGTATATACAGTATTATGCAATAAATTACACAATAAAAGACATCGACTTGCAATAACAATTTCAGAAAGTCGAAGAGCAACAAAATACTGTCAAATAATGACCAAACTTGTTACAGGAAATTACTAAACTAAAAAATAAAAAAAACAATGGCAAGTCACCGTGATTTTTTTTCTTTACGGGCTATGCAAGAGACAATCTATATAAAGTAATTTTAATGCTAAATTCATATCTAATTTCAATAGAATATCAGTTTCTTATAGTTACTTAGAATATACATGTAGGATACTCTTTTACCCCTATAAATTAACATCAAATTGAAGTTCCTTTGGTATAACTTTGGAAATCGAGTGTTAATTAAGCGAGTTGGGAAATCGTCCTATTGCTATCGTAGACTGTTAGATTATGTTGCAACAACAGATTGGCACGCCAGTTTTCTGACCATTTTGATATGAACATATGAAAGTACAACTGTATGACCAAACATAAATAATCATGAAACGAGATAAGTAAACCTTAAACAGAAATTTCTTTGAACAAGAACTTTTCTTTTCTTTAATATCATATTCTTCTTTTTATCTCTCTCTCTTTTTGTGTGAATTGTTTTGTTTTGAAACTTGACTAAAACTTTTAAAACGAATATATTTGGTCTCTACAATTATTTGAAAACGCATCACCCTGGTGCAAGAATTGTCCTGTGAAGCAGACTTAAAGCTGCAGAACTTTGGTAATTTGTGGCAAATGCAGCTACAGGCTATATTTAAAGTTGTGCTAATTATTAGTACAAATTCTGGAAAATTTCCTGCATGGGAACTATTAGTAAATATTTCAATCCGTAAGTTGAGACATCTCAATAGGATGTAATTCAGTCTCATTCGAAATTTTTCTTTTTATTATTAAATGATAATTTAAAAGAGCTCGAATAAAATCGTATCTTTTGTTTTTGACAGAATTACAGTGATAAGTAAAATTGCTAAGTTTGAATGGCATATTGTCGTTTAAATAAGGAATTAAAGTATATGAGCAACTACAAAAGAAAAGTCACTCATTTTCATCATTCAGTTAATATATATATATATATGTACGCCTGATGAGCCCAGAATGAAGGCCAAACACGTGTCGCGTACTCTTTGCATTTATTTGACAGTAAACTATTTCAACCATATATATATATATATATATCACGCGCAGATAATCAATCTGCTGTACTTTTTCACGTCAGTAAAATATATACAGTAATCCCTCCCTATATCGCGCTTCGACTTTCGCGGCTTCACTCTATCGTGGATTTTATATGTAAGCATATTTAAATATATATCGCGGATTTTTTGCTGGTTCGCGGATTTCTGCGGACAATGGGTCTTTTAATTTCTGGTACATGCTTCCTCAGTTGGTTTGCCCAGTTGATTTCATACAAGGGACGCTATTGGCAGATGGCTGAGATGCTACCCAATCAGAGCATGTATTATATTAAATAAAACTCCTCAAATATATTGTGAGCACATGGGCTGTTCGCACCCCAAGAAGATTCGGCCGCTCCTCAAAAAACACTGAAAGATTACCTTCACATTGCTTTCTTCCTTGCTGGGCTTAAATGTGGCTGTTTTGTCAAGCGATATGCTTCCTGCATGGTGCTTCGCATACTTAAAAGCTCGAACGGCACTTATTGATTTTTAATTGTTTGTTTTTCTCTGTCTCTCTCTCTCACTGACATTCTGTGCTCCTGACGGAGGGGGTGTGAGCAGGGGGGGCTGTTCGCACCACTAGACGATACGGACGCTCCTCTAAAAAAATGCTGAAAGGCTACCTTTACATTGCTCCCTTCCTAGCAGCTGCGTTGTCCGGCGGTGCTTCGAATACTTAAAAGCCCAAACAGCCCTATTGATTTCTGATTGTTTGCTTTTTTCTCTCTATCAACTCTGACATTATCTGCTCCTGACGGGCACTCCCTTGAAGAGGAAGATATGTTTGCATTCTTTTAATTGTGAGACGGAACTGTCATCTCTGTCTTGTTATGGAGCACAGTTTAAACTTTTGAAAAAGAGACAAATGTTTGTTTGCAGTGTTTGAATAAAGTTCCTGTCTTCTCTACAACCTCCTGTGTTTCTGTGCAAATCTGTGACCCAAGCATGACAATATAAAATAACCATATAAACATATGGTTTCTACTTCGCGGATTTTCACCTTTCGCGGGGGTCTGGAACGCAACCCCCGCGATAAAGGAGGGATTACTGTAGGTACATTTGCAAGCCATTATGAAATACTAACCATTTATACTGAATATTTGTAATTTTCATTCAATTACTGCAGTAGTAGGCAACCTTGATCTGTTATACATATAAACAGTAGTTATAATAATTGTATAAAACAGCGCTTCTAAGTGATGAAGTGCATTTCATATGAGGGCTATATCGGAAAATAACACAATTGCGGGTATGGTAAAGTTTGCATCCACAGTTTATTTTCTTGCACTTAATGCTTTCTATGACCAGGGATATTCGCATATTTTTCATTTTATAGATTTACAATACCTTTATGCTAAAATGAATACACTTAATTCGTTTGTGGGAAGTGTCTAACTTTTATTCATCGACTACATAGCTGTAATACACAAACAGACATATAAAAGGTATAACTGAATATACTACGGTGCCAGAACAATACAAAAATCGACGGTCACTAATGCTCATTCATTAAACTGATCAGTGATGATCCCGGATTACATATTTTACACGTTATTAAAAGTTTAAATGATTTTCTAAACCAGGGTAAAACAGAGCATATATGATTGGATTAAGACCAGAGTTAATATTTCCTATCCATATGCACGCCCAGGATACTACAGAAGACACAGCAAAATTCATGAACTGGTTTAGGAGAGAACACACGTAGAATGGAAGCCAACAAAGAAAAAAACAGTGACTACTATACCTAATGTTTTTGCTGCTTTTCTTTCCGATTTTTTAGAAATATTCTTGTTCTTTTCCACAGAGTTCTTTTGCTGAGTAGATATTGCCCTTGCGTGCCGTTTTGCAATTAGAAAAATTTTCGCATAAAGTGTTATCATTACAGAAACCGGTAGAAGAAACGAATATATAAGATCAATTGTAGCGCATGTCGAATTGGACACAAGAACACAATCACCTGGACAAGGGTCCACTCCAATAACTCCTTCAGTATTTCCATTATTAAACATCATCAGACAGATATAAGAGAAGGTTGAGATCCAGATGGCTGAAACAGCCAGAGCGCCGATTCGAACTGTTATTTTATTTGAATATGTTAATGGGTGACAAATAGCGATGTATCGGTCAATAGCAATCACAGCCAAATTAATAATTGAAACTGTTGTTAAAACAGCCATGCAGATTGTATATATAAAGCAAAATACTTCACCAAAGTACCAACAAGTTTCTATAGACTGAATGATCATAATGGGCATAATTAAAACACCAACAAAAAAATCTGCTACGGCCAAAGACAGTACTAGGAGATTGGTTGGTGTATGAAGCTGCTTGAAATGTGATATAGAAATAATCACTACTAAATTTCCACACAACGTTACTACTACCAAAACGCCCGCCAGAATGTAAAGCAGCACGGAAACAGAAGGCGTTCGAACTTCTTTTGTGCAGGAGACATTGCCTGGATAGTAACAGTAATACTCCACGTGATCGATTAGCTCGTCTTGCATCGCAGTCGACAAGAGGTCGGCGATCAGATATCTGAAGTAGCTGCTCTGTCACATTATTTTAAAGTGCGATCCTGTAATAAACACGGGAGGCACTGCGTCGGAGGTGCTTTTATATCCGTAACAGGCACTCATCACTAGTGAGCCTCTAATTAAGCAAATGCCATGAGACTGCTAGTGTTTTGATTTAAGAAATTGGTACTTGATTACTGTTGACCACATTGTCTTTTTTTAACATTCTCGTATTTATTTTCTTAACCACTTTTAAGTTTTCACACGTGAATAATGACTAATTAATTGTATCAAAACAGACAGATTCAAGGCCACCTCCTGTGTATTTAATTTGTTCATTTGGGTCATCACCTTTTAAACAAATTAATGAAAGTATACGTATACTGATTTGAAAGTCATTGTCATTTGCATTTGTTATGCTTTTTAAAAAGCGAGTATACATTAAGTTATAAAGTCTACATAACTTCATGTGCGACATGTTCTTTTTTACATTTATTTACATTTTTAGAATATTAGATATCCTTGGATAATTATTACATAAAAGACATTACATTTTCAGATCCTTTGCTGCCCAAAGACACACATTATGAAGCTCTTTGGAGTTAAAGCCTGTCTAGTCATATGTGCTGGGAAGAAAGTACTGTAGCTATGAAGAGAGTAGCAATAAAACAAGTGACGGCAATATACAGTAGTCATACCTGTAAAAATGTAATTGAACATCAGCACAATAATAATAAATTCATCAGCACAATGCACTTTAAAAAGGTCTCAAAGTACAATGTACCGAGGCTAAGAAATATATTGAGTTTCATACACGCAACAGTGAATCAACATGTGGAGAATTGCTTCATCAGCCAAAATATTAAATAGTTGATTTAATTTCTTTTTGTTTTAAATAGTGCATGACATTAATGGAGCTATTACAAGACACTTGAAAAAAAGCAAACAAGATTCCAATGTAGTTTTAAAAGGAAAAAGAAAACTGTTTGATAACAAGTACAGATATTTGACAATTGTTTTAAATATAGCACCACATGTACTATACAAATCATCCTCAGCTATAGTATACAACTAAAGACACAGATATATTACAATAACATTAAGCAACGTAAAGACAGAAGTTAAACTAAAGACTTGTAAGTAAAATTTTCAAAGCTAGGAGAAAAAAACCAGTATAGAACATAGCATGGCCACAATTCTGCATTCTTAGAAAATAATAGAGATTGTTGAAACTTCGAAATGTAAGAACAATAATCAACAGAGAAAATGGACTTCAAATTTTGATTGAAAACCACAAGCCTGGAAGATGTCAAAAACACACCTACACTGTAAAACGTAATATTGAATTTAATAGACGATACTGAGTTGATACAACTTAATTTTTATAAACTTGTTAATAACACTCATCTTAAATAAGTCATGTGTACTTTTAGTTGTAAAAGCTTAAGTAAATTAATGTCCTTTAGCTGAATTAACTTAATAAAAGTAAATATGTAAACACTGCGGCAGTGGGGGGCGGAATTTCAGTCCACTTTACACAAGACAACAAATTAGAGGTTTTTTTTCATACACTGTACTCTTACTCTTGGTTTGGTAGCTGATTGAGTTATAATAATTGTATAATAGAAATTATCAAGTAGTTTGTTTTTTTGGTTGATGTACAGTATGAGTTATTGTAATAAATTGAAATGTAACCCATTTTAGAAAAATAAACAATAAAATTAAATAATAATAATATTGTCTTAATGAATAAAAAAAGACAAAAGAACAATAAAGTATTAAATTACGGTGAAGTACATCATCAGAATTTATTTGAAAAGCTCGGGCATGCGCAGAGAACTGCTCAACTATACTTAGCGCTTTTACGGCATTTTGTGGACATGCCATACAAGTTTAGGTGCAGCCAGACGTCATCTCAGCAGTTGTGCTCGTTGTTGTCGGCATATACCGGTGACTGTGGTACTTGTTGGTACACTAATTTGGTGAGTACCTTTCTTTTCATCCTTTTTCACACTGTTTTACTTTTGTTAATGAGCGCCAGTCTGTTGTGCTTGCACGGGAGAGAATCTGTGCTAAACTCTGCCACAGTCTTTGTCCATTATCGCAGAAAGTCGGTTGCTTTTCCTTTTTTGCTTTGCTTATTGTCCATTGACACCATTCCTTAATTTGGGATGAGAACAGGAAAGTGTTAAACTCACCCACAATCGCGTTGTGAATGAAACAGTGCGGTTATATATTTGTTTTAATGTATGTTTGTAGAGTTGCATGGAGCGAATGTAACGTGCACAACATTAAGTGATTTAGTAGCTGGCTTGCAATAATTTTCTCAGTTGTCTAGTCAGGAAGGGGAAAAAATTTCAATCTTTAATGTTAGCTGCGCTGGATCCCTGATAACCTGCATTTGAAAGTCGCACGCATTCAGCGTCCACTGTCGACGTCATGCGAAGTAGCGCATGTTGAAAATGACCTGCTTTAGTAACATGGGACATGATTATCAAACATTGTGGCAAACCGCTTTGTTATCTAATCTAGTCATACTCCTTTGTGTAATTATTTTTAGGACAGTTTTGCCTGAAGGCCTGCATGAAAAAAGCCTTGAAGATGACAGAAATATGCTCATAGAGGAGATGAAGAAAAAACAACCAAATGGGTCTCTCCTCTCAAAATTAATGGATCTAACATTTCCATTGCGCCGACGAGAGATAGTGAGAAACGAGGCTGCTGTCCAGGACATGGCTGAACGTTGGCCAGCACTTTTCATGGAGAGACAGGTAAGCTACTATTAAACTGAAAAGATCCTGAAAAGTTAAACTTTAAGGATAGATTTTACAGCTCTTTGAAGCAAAAAAATAATATCAGAAGTTTATCAAATTGTTAATATTTTATTGCCCTGAATACGTTTTAAATCAGTGTTTAATTCCAGTTTGTATGAAGTCAATGCATCAGACTTTTTTTAAGTAGTATTTGAATATGAAAGAAATGTATTTTTTTGTCTTGTAAGCTTTTAATGTATTGTGAGTACAATTGTTATGAATGTAATTGATTACTTAAGGTTGTCTTCTTCTCCTTCTTCCCCTTTCTCTTTTTCAGGTATTTGCTGAGTTTAACAAATTGCCAGTAAGAATCTTGAAGGAGATTTCTTTGAGGCTCTGGACCAATACACACCAAGCTTCATCCAGCTGTTCAGTTGCAAAAAGGAACTGTTGGAAAGAAACTGACAGAACTGAAGCAGCAAATTGACTTGATGGTGAGTGACTTATAACTCTTTTTCATCATTGTTGTTCCTATGTTGTTACTTCAAAGGTGTACCATGAAAAGTTACCCCCCTGTCTGATTAAGATCATGTCATCAATCTCTTGTAAACCATATTGTGAGGCATTGCATCAGACAAGGATGGAAAAAAAAAATGACCAGATTCTCAAAAAACTCCCTTAATTCCCAAAAATGTTTATACACTAGCATGGGGTGATGAGTGTATAAAAACTCTGTTAAAGGTTTTTAGATCAAACAATATAGTCAACAATATAGTCATTGTGTGCTGCAAACAACAATTTTTGTATTTTTGGAAGAATTAGGTGTCAAGTAGGCTATAACACCACCTGCTGAGTACACTACATGTCTTCTCTTTATTTGCATTAATATAATCAGTCCTGATTCACATTTTCTTGGTTTTACATTTCAAATTTGCCTCACTTTTAGTTGAAACACAGATAATATAATTTTCTATCTCAGTCTGTGCTTATTTCTCAGAAATTGTTTCTTAGAGGAGTTTTTCTGTATCAACAGACACCAGATGTGACTGCACGGCGTACAATTGTCCTCAAAGGCCTTCCCATTGTACTAGGCGATGACTCCAGTGACTTCTACGTGTCATGCATCGTAAGTTCTGGAATACAAAAGTTGTTTGTCTACTAAACTTTGCATTTGTCCAAAATAAACAGTAGTGAAATATTAATTTTCCTAAATACATTAAATGCATTACTTTTAACTTGCAAAAATTACATATGCCCTGTATGATGTACAACTACCAACATTATGCCTGGACAAAGAGGGTAAAATAAATAATTAAGGTACTTGGCATGCAACTAAAACAACTTAAACTTTTATTACACCAGTATTACACTGTGTCAGCTCAGCTTTCATTGTTAAAGCATTGAGCTAACTTCTTGTGTTGTACCAGAGGTTCAGTAGTCACTTCCACTGCGAGCAGAAATGGTAAAACAACGGTCTGGTTGAAACTGTTGTCTTTATTCTGGGTGTCCAAGTGTATACTAGATGGTTCTGGAGTAAATTTCCTCAGATTACACACTCAGAAAGCAATATTTGAGACCACTATGAGGGGTCAGTATTGCCTCCATACCATTATTTTGAGATGGCTGATCACCAGAGTATCTTGGAACTAATAGAATTATTTTGTTTCTGTTGCTTCTCCATAGGACACCACAAAAGAAGAAGCCTTGGCCTCTCTGACAGTTGGTGTCTTGACTGTTCTGAGTGAATATGGCCCAAGTTCTCTGCCTATATCCACAGCCATTGTACTTGAGGGAGTTATTGCCATGGATAATATCAAGAACTTTCCTCAGGCAGTTTGCCTGTTGTTTGGGCTGACATATGCGTTACACTTGGACTATCCAAAATGCATGGCAAACACTCTGAAATTCATTCAAATGGTCATGCTGGATCTGCGAGGCAAAAGCCTCCCACCAAAACTGTTGACACTTGAGAACAGTCTATTGGTAAACTAGCCGTAGACTCCTTTGTTCTGCAAGTTGCACTTTTCTCTAATAATTGTTCTGTGAGAAAACAGAAGAGGGTGAGTGCCTGTTTCTATATACCATTTGAAAGTTTTATTTTTGTGAAAAAATGTACTTGAATTTTATAAGTAAATAGTTTATTTTTTTCTGAAATGTTGACTGTTTTGAGAAGATGGCATGAAACTTAACCATAATAAGCATACATTCGTTAAAGCATTTGAGGTCCACATTGTGGTATTATGATTTCCTTATTTTGTTTATTTTACTTGCAGTACCTGATTACTTTAAGTCACTCACACCTTAAGTCTGCAATAAATGTTTTAAGCACTTCAGCACTGGTTTTAAATCAATGTCTGGAGGTGCCTCATGTTCATATTTGATGTCAGAGTGGGAAAACCTGTGCAGCTAGTTATTTAAACATTTTGGAACTAGATTTTGCATTTCTAAAATAAATGTCACATGAAATAACTCAATCTGTGTTGTTAAGACATTGTTTTAAATGGTCATTTAGTGTGAATATACTGTATGTAAATGAAGTAGTAATATAGCTGGTACAATATAATTGTGACAAAATTAATGACTAGGGCTATGAACAATTTGAATTAAATTATTTGCTTAAGTTAGGGCAACTGAGTTTATCATGTACACTAAGAATGAAAACAAGTTTACACAAAACATTTTCTTTAATTTAAATATACTGGATAGCTTTAAGTTCTTTTAATTACATTATGTAATTTCAGCATACTTAAATTTATCAATTTATTTTAAGTTTTATTTTAGTATGCTAACTTAAATATTACAAGTTAATTGTGCTTATTTTCTCAAGATTTAAAAACGTAATTTTTTGAGGCAACGAGTTTGCATACTTTTTTTAAGTAAAGCCAACTTATTACGTTTTACAGTGTAGGGAAAATATAGAAGGGCATGTGTTAAGATTTTTGGTTTGCTGGAGTGTGTTTCTTGCTGTTTATACTGTTGTGTGTATACGTGTGCATGTGTGTGTGTGTGTGGATCTTTATTTAATTTCTGCCCTCTGGTTTATTTTTGTGTTTATGTTTGTCTTGTTTAACATCAATGTTTTCATCTACAAGTACTAAGCGTGTGTGCTGCTAGATTGCAAAATAATATCTTTATTCATAATTTACTGAAACAACTGTTTATGTTTTCTAACAATAATTTTTAACATGCATTTTTAATAAATATATCGATATGAAAACAGCCATTTTTAACATACAGGATTTTGCTAAACTGTATAAGTCTATTTCACTTTCACACTAAGCTTTGATTTCATTAATTATTGCAAGTTGTCATGTAATTAAAAATTCAATCATTAGTCCTCAAAATTAATTAAAATCCGATTACCACTTAATTATATTTGATCTGTTTCTCTGCCAATAAACTGACAACTTAAAGACACAACTTTTGCCATACTGAAGAGAACAGCTCAACCTAGTTAATGCAGGATCATAATGGGCCTCTGAAAGAGACTTTGAATATTTGTGCACCTTAGAAAAGTGGAGTAGTTGGAGTAGCAAGAAATCAACCAAAGTTTACTGACAGTGCATGTGCTCTTAGATTAGAATGTCAAAACTTCAACATACATAAAGAATGAATAAATTACAATTCTACCAAGCAGTATGAACTAATAACCTTTAAAGGTATAAAAAAATTATCTGTGTCTGCTGAAATACTATTTCAGATTAATACATAAATAACTTTCATGTACTGTTTTGAACAAAGACTAATTTGATAAATGGGAAATCTGAACTGCCATGAAAAATACTTACAAATATCACTAGCATTGATTATATGAACGTCTTTCATGCCATATACAGTGCATATTTTTAGACATAGTCATCATTGCAACAAAACTGTAACTAACCATACTACCTCTGAAAAAACAGATTTTCTCTGACAAAATGCCATCCTCCTCTTTTCTTTTGACCTCAGCCAAAGTCCTTTTCCTTCCTCCTAGCTCCAAATATGAAAAATACAAGTTGGAAGCATTGGATGGGGGCATGGTATCTATCAATCATTTATGAAGAATGACAGCTAAATTGCCCAAGTTTTTACTACCACCAGTTAAATAAGCAAGGACAGACATAAAAAAGTTGGGTTCTCAACCAGAAAACCATGTTTAATAGTTGACAAAATGTGTCTTTTCTTAAAAAAAGGGAAGCTGTGATCCCAGAAGTGTTTGTGTTGGGTAAATGACACTGACTTCCTGTCTGAGTCATCTTTAAATGTCATTGGCTGGTAGGGATGGGGTCAAGAGCAGAGTACAAGTGGCATCATTGATAACTGGAAATGGGAGAATAAAGTTGTATTAGATGTAATGCAACACTCTTTTGTCCACCAAATGCCCACTTAAATCATCCCCAGAAAGACACTCATGATGCTCGCAGGAAAGACAGCCAATCATTGGACTGAAAGAAATATAACTTTAAATTTTTATTTGATTCTATACATTCAATTTTTAGATTTACATTTTTATGAATTAATTTTAGAATGGCAATCACCTCCATCTTCATCCCCTGCATGCCTTCACCTTCAAAAGATTTTCACTCCAGTTTTATGATACCATAGGATATTCTGCTCTAATAACTTTAATTTATAATTAGCATTTTTAATTTGTTGTTTACAAATCAAAAATGAGTAAATGTGTCAAATGATGTCATATACATCATATGCATTTTAAGTACTATTCGGTTTTTATTGTTTAAGATCAGAGTGTTCTTTAAAAGAAATATTGTGCATTTCACAGCAAATGTAATTCTCTACTACTCATTTCTGAAACAGTATTATATTTTAATAAAGTACTTCTTATATGATTTTTAAAGCATGATTAAGTAAACACATACTATAGGTTCTCAGCTCTTTAAAGACTTTAAATACTGCCAGCCAGTAAGAGACAGCTTGACAACAGATGCACAGAAAATTGAAATACTGGGGAGAGCATTGCAGAGGACACATGACCTCCAGTGGACAGCACAATCACAAGAAGAGAGAATACAATGTAACTGCTAAGCATTGTGACCCACCCTCTTCCATCAGTTTATGGTCCTGAGGCACAACTCTATAACTATCATTTCTCTTAACAAATACTTCCATTCCATCCTCGGAGTCAGTTCTTGCTTCCATCATAGTACAATTAGTCTGCTCTTGAAGACTCTTCAAAGGCTCAATTCAAAGGTGTGTGGAGCTCTCTCCTAAACATCAGTGCTGTGGTGGTAAAGCAAGTGGATTTCAGGATGACAGAGCAGTACAACATCAAAACAAATGGCAAACAAAGGACCCAATCTTTCTGGTTTTGAGGCATCTTTTTAGCAAGCAGATTGGTAAATGATTGGTTGAGATTTTGTACAAATCCATCAATCAAGGTGTACAGCTGTGTTAAGCTCCAGTGGGTTCTATAAATACTGAGTTATTGGCACATTTCTTGGAATGCATAAGGCTCTGAATTCTAGCTCTTGTCACTGCGAATTGTGTCTGGAAAATTATGCCTAGTAAATATTCCTTCTAATGCCCACCTTGTAACTTTTCAAATGTCCAGCTGTGCAGCAAATAAGCTTCAAGCCACTTGCTAAAGTAATTCAAGTCATCTGTCATTATAATAGGCAAGCTTTACTGCAAGGAGATATTCAGCAGCTTCATTGCCAATCCTTTTCAGCTACTGTGTCCCAGTTCTGCCACATGGAAATGCAACAACTGCAGTCACTTGCAGAGCTGATAAACCTCTGTCTTCATCTGCTCCAACTCAGCCAGCTGCAGCTCTAATTCCACTATTATATACAGTCTTCCTACACCTGATGCTCTCTGGGCTCCTATTTTCTCATCTCCTGTCTTTTCCATCTTCCAAAATCCCTGCTGCTGACATAACTATAGCTCAAACAGGACAAAGCTGGAGGTGGCAGAGTTAAAGATGCTAAGATTTGGATTGGGTGTTGCGAGGATGGATATGATTAGAAATGAGTAAATTAGAGGATCAGCTTAAGTTGGACGGTTGGGAGACAAAGTCAGAGAGGTCAGATTGCGTTGGTTTGGTCATGTGCAGAGGAGAGATGCTTAGTAAATTTGGAAAATGATGTTAAGCGATAGAGCTGCCAGGTAAGTGGAAACGAGGAAGGCCTAAGAGGAGGTTTATGGATGTGGTCGAGAGAGGACATGCAGGTGATGGGTGTAACAGAACAAGATGCAGAGGACAGAAAGATATGGAAAAAAGATGATCCGCTGTGGCAACCCCTAACGGGAGCAGCCAAAAGAAGAAGTTCCAACAAACTGCAACAATAAAAGCGGAATTTCCTGAAATCATTACTCCTACTAGGTTCAGGAGGAACCTACAAGCTACTTTTTATGTTTTCCAAAGCCCCTACTTAATCTGCCACTTTACAAGGTGAGATATGACATTTCTTTCTTAACTCTGCCTCTGAAGCCTTGTAAGCCAAATTAAAAACAATCGCTTGACAATACTTCATTATATATGATAATTTTTGGTACTTAAATGAACAAATATGTAATACATAAAAGGCTTATTCACATAACTCAAAACTATTTTTTCACAAAAGCATAGCATTATGGTCCAATAATTATTCGCATTATTTTTCAAAGATATTGTCTGCTTCTGTCATAAACAATTTGCATGAGTCTGCTTCGTTCATATGGGGCTGTTTTTTTTCAAAATTTACTCTTGATTAAACTTGTCTGGATAATCAAATCCCCTTTCTCTACATCACATTAAATTGATCTCAGGTCCAGTTTTTCAGAACTTTTGACAGACTGGATATATGGCTGATCTGGATAAAACATGATTGATATTCGAAAATCTTGGATTTTAAGTCACTCTCACCTACTGTCCTAGCTATATTAGAGTCTTTTGAATTAAAGAAATCTATAGTATACCACTTCAAGAGAAATGTTATTTAATTTCCAGTTTGCAGTTTGCAAATTTGAATAATTATTAATATTCGATTCACTTTAGCACTTTCTAATGTCCTATCCAGCTGCTCTGAGGATGAGACCACTTTTCATCATCACTGTGGAGTGAACTTTTTGCATCATCATCCTATGTTGTGAAGCACAATCCAGACACAGATGATATTGCATGCTTTGGATTCACGCACAGCTGGTTTAAGCAATGGAAAGCATCTCTTCAGCACTCCACTAAAAATCTTAATGTTCCTCTTGTTGTTGTACAAGCTGTGTTGAATGCCAGCTCTGCATCAGGTACCAACTGTTGGAAAAGATTCATTAAACATGGTATGAGAGGATAATGACTATCACCAAATACGATGCCATCTGGTTGCTGTTGCTGGAACTTATTGAAAATATTGTTCTCCTTGAGTATTCAAGCATTATGAACTGATCTAGTCCATCCTATAACACAGTTTGCAATAATTTTGTCAGCATTTCTCAGAAGCTGCACATTTATACTATGCTGTCCTTTACTGTTCACAAATTCCTATTCACTCTCCACAGGGGGCTTGAATGCGAACACCGGGTACAGTCTGTCACACCAATAATGTTTGGCATTTTTACCCATCCAGAAAAAGTCACACTTTGTCTTGTTGAGGTACTCTATATTTGCAGGAAAAAAGGGGTTCAGAAGACTTGACAAGACAGAATGATATTCTGTGAATGATTGAACATCATAGGAACAAGGTGGTCTTTGCCCCTTCTGCTAGGCAATAGTGGTACACAGGCCCTGTTAAAAAAGCAGATCTAACAGGGTTGCAGGCAGACACCTGCACAAAACCCCCAGTTGCATTCCAAACAAAAATGGCTAAAACCTCCAGTTTGTACAATGATCTGCCTGGACCTTCATCTGAAAACAAAGATGTAAATCAGAGGTAGACCTGATATTTCTCGAAGAGCGCCTCTAAAGACCACTTAAAGGTGCAAAATACACTCAAGCAAGGACAAGGACCTATTCAAGGGATGACACAATAAGATGGACAGAAGACCTTGCCTATTACAAAACTGATTTTTTCACTTGAAGTGGATTTAATTCAATCTAGGAAAAGGTTCAACCTTCTCACCTATCATGAAACTTTATCTGGGATATTCGCTAGACACTCATTGAAATTCCCTGGGCTTTTCTTGAGGCACACTCTCTGGAATTCTCTCAGGATGGGGAATATGCAAATGACCTTCTGAAACTTAGTCTCTGAAATATATGAAGTTATGAGTCGCCCTCTCCATAAGCAGCTGAAAAAGTGAAATCTCTCTTCTCTTTATGAACCTGAAGCTGAGACTAAATCCCCTGACGTGTGCCAATAGACTGACAAGGCTGAGAAGCCATGACTTCAAGAAGTGATCTTCAGCAGCTAAACTCTTGGACACAGAATGAGTATTGCCTTCTCCCTATGAAGCGGCAAAAGACAGCAGAAGGCAGTCTGAGGAAGCAGCAGCACAGCACTGACAAGGATCATTTACATTTACATTTACTTGCTTAGCAGACACTTTTATCCAAAATGAACTACAAAAAGAGGTAAACAATTGAGTAACATTAGGTTAGGGCCTGTTTGTTCAAACAAGCTGTAACAGAACGAGTAACAGAAGTTGATTGCCATAATTGAAAAGATGTTTGTCACACACGTGTGCATGGGAGGCAGCTAAAAGGCTTGAATGAGGGTAATTCTGAACCAGACTGGGAAGTGGCAGAGTGCACTGACTCTTTTTCTCGCTTTTCTGCAGACTGTTCACGGGAAATTCCACCTGGCCTTTATGATGTCAATTCTGGTTCCAACCCCTTTGATGTCACTTCTAGGTCTGAGCCTATGGATGAAGACCCTTCCAGTTCTGACCTTTTGATGTCACTTCCGGGCCCGAGCTTATAAATGATGAAGACCCTTCTGGTTCCGGTCCCTTTGAGGTCAATTCCTATATTGGCCTTTAAAAGCCGCCACCTTTCCCTCTGTCCCCTCAGTTCTGTTTGGGACTCTAATCTGTACACTTCAGTACATCAATTTATTAAATTTTGCAACCCAGGAAATAAAATATGGATGACTGCCCCAAACTTTGCTATGGCTGTTTGTCAAGTTTGTGACATGTTATAACTCAAACATTTACAATCATAGATTACAATCACTTAAACAATTAAACTAGTATAAAATATCGCAGAGCAAAATTTTTTCTTTTTTATAACTTCATCAGATATTCACAGATCAGATGGGTCTTCAGTCGCTTCTTAAATACATTGTGGCAGTTAGCAGTACGGATGTAGGAGGGCAGCCCGTTCCACCATCTAGGAACTACATAAGAAAAGAGTCACCAGATGCTGTTCCCTGGCAGACTGAGTGGGCAAGAGGGAGTATAGCACTTCACCAGTGCCTCTATATACAGTACTTACGTGCTGACTCATTGACTACTCTGTAGGCAACGCATCATGGATTTGAACCTAATGCGTGATGTTACAGGGGAGACAATGTAGCGACCTGAAGACAGGAGTGACATGTGCCTATCTCGACTGGTTAAATACAAGACGTGCTGCTGTATTCTGGATCATCTGCAGTGGCTTGATAGCACATGTTGGTACACTTGACAGGAGCAGGTTGCAGTAGTCCAGACGCGACAAGAGCAAAGCCTGGACTAGATGTTATACTGCATACTCTGTAAGATAAGGTCTGATCTTGTTATGTTGTACAGCAGGAATCTGCAAAAATAAGAAACATCAATTAACACCCAAAGGTTGCATACTGAATTGGCAGGTGGTAGCAACAGTGAGCCAGATTGTACAGAGATGGAGAGATGAGCAGACTGGCATGGTCGGCATCACAAGAAGCTTGGTTTTTGCCAGGTTGAGCTGTAGATGGTGATCCTTCGTCCAAGTTGAGATATCAGTAGGACATGAAGTGACTCTAGCTTATACCATATTGTCCTTCTGAGGGAACAAGTATAGCTATGTATCATCAGCATAACACTGATAAGAGAACCCAAGGGATTGGATGATGGAGCCCAGGAAATTGGTGAACAGAGAGAAGAGTAGAGGACCCAGCACTGATCCTGGGGGTACACCAGTGCATGTCTGGTGTGCCTTTGACAACTCCCCCTCGTTAGGACACACTGTAGGATCTGCCCGAGATGTAGGACTTGGATCAGCTGAGAGCAGTTCCAGTTATGCCAAGATCATGGAGCAAAGAGAAAGAGTGCAGTCCGATGCATGAAGAATCTTCCACTTGAACACGGAGCAACAACAAAGCAACAATTCCACACCACATAAGACATCATCCATAAAGAGTTGGTATCATAAAACTATTTATCTATGCCAAGATAAAGCAGAAACTCTAAATACCTTTAAACAGCCAGCCTATATGTTACTGTTTTACTGTCTGTATCCAGTTTAATGTGTCATTTATATGCAGTTATCATATTTCTATAACTCTTGAGTTTGTCAATACATTGTATTATTCTGTTTCTTAAAACAAGTGTGCCTCAGTTACCTTGATATAAATCTAAAGCCTGGAGATCTGCCTTCTGAAAAAGAGAAAGGTAAGGTAAATAAAGTAGAGGCCTTGCCAAATTATTGGATTAATTACAAATCATTTGTTAAGACATTAGATTCAATCATAACCTCATTTATTTGGAATTCAAAATCTCCACGTATCCAAAGGGTGACCCTACAAAGACATAAGGCAGAAAGTGGTATGACTGTACCTAACTTTCAGTTTTATTATTGGGTGGCAAATATATAACCTATGAAAACCTGGACTTTTAATAGATTAATTCACACAGGCTTGGTCTGCAATATAAGTTAAATACTGCAGCACTTCTTTACAGGTGCTGGTCATAAAATTAGAATATCATGACAAAGTTAATTTATTTCAGTAAATCCATTCAAAAAACTGAAACTTGTATATTAGATTCATTCATTACACACAGACTGATGTATTTCAAATGTTTATTTCTTTTAATGTTGATGATTATAACTGACAACTAATGAAAGTCCCAAATTCAGTATCTCGGAAAATTAGAATATCAATTAAGACCAATGCAAAAAAAGGATTTTTAGAAATGTTGGCCACCTGAAAGGTATGAACATGAAAAGTATGAGCATGTACAGCACTCAATATTTAGTTGGGGCTCCTTTGGCCTGGATTACTGCAGCAATGCGGCGTGGCATGGAGTCGATCAGTCTGTGGCACTGCTCAGGTGTTATGAGAGCCCATGTTGCTCTGATAGTGGCCTTCAGCTCTTCTGAATTGTTGGGTCTGGCGTATTGCATCTTCCTCTTCACAATACCCCATAGATTTTCTATGGGGTTAAGGTCAGGCAAGTTTGCTGGCCAATCAAGAACAGGGATACCATGGTCCTTAAACCAGGTACTGGTAGTTTTGGCACTGTGTGCAGGTGCCAGGTCCTGTTGGAAAATTAAATCTGCATCTCCATAAAGTTCGTCAGCAGCAGGAAGCATGAAGTGCTCAAAAACTTCCTGGTAGACGGCTGCCTTGACATTGGACCTCAGAAAACACAATGAACCAACACCAGCAGATGACATGGCACCCCAAACCATCACTGACTGTGGAAAGTGACCTCACGCAACGTGGATTCTGTGCCTCTCCTCTCTTCCTCCAGACTCTGGGACCTTGATTTCCAAAGGAAATGCAAAATTTACTTTCATCAGAAAGCAGCAGTCCAGTCCTTTTTGTCTTTAGCCCAGGCGAGACGCTTCTGACGCTGTCTCTTGTTCAAGAGTGGCTTGACACAAGCAATGCGACAGCTGAAACCCATGTCTTGCATACGTCTGTGCGTGGTGGTTCTTGAAGCACTGACTCCAGCTGCAGTCCACTCTTTGTGAATCTCCCCCACATTTTTGAATGGGTTTTGTTTCACAATCCTCATCAGGGTGCAGTTATCCCTATTGCTTGTACACTTTTTTCTACCACATCTTGTCCTTCCCTTCGCCTCTGTATTAATGTGCTTGGACACAGAGCTCTGTGAACAGCCAGCCTCTTTAGCAATGACCTTTTGTGTCTTGCCCTCCTTGTGCAAGGTGTCAATGGTTGTCTTTTGGACAACTGTCAAGTCAGCAGTCTTCCCCATGATTGTGTAGCCTACAGAACTAGACTGAGAGACCATTTAAAGGCTTTTGCAGGTGTTTTGAGTTAATTAGCTGATTAGAGTGTGGCACCAGGTGTCTTCAATATTGAACCTTTTCACAATATTCTAATTTTCTGAGATATTGAATTTGGGACTTTCATTAGTTGTCAATTATAATCATCAACATTAAAAGAAATAAACATTTGAAATACATCAGTCTGTGTGTAATGAATGAATCTAATATACAAGTTTCACTTTTTGAATGGAATTACTTAAATAAATCAACTTTGTCATGATATTCTAATTTTATGACCAGCACCTATATATTCATTGCTTTGTGTCCCAGTAAATATAAGTTATTGTTAATATACTAACAACCCAATTGTGCTTCATTTACTCAGAATACAGAACCAATGTAAGAAGTACTTCACAATAGAGAAGCACCTCGGCATGATAATCACCTTTTTTCACCCTCTCAAACTTAAACAGTTTTTAATGTTTGGAAAATATATGGCTTAAATCATTTAGAGATTTGTACATAGATAACGTCTTTGCAATTACATTCCAAATTTAACTTCCTTTTAACACAATTTTCCCACTATTTCCAAATTAGAAACTTTGCTAAAGAAAATCTGCCCAGTTTTCCTCACCTCCCACCTACTTCTTTTCCGGAAGAAATATTGATCAGATAGCATTTCTATAATATATAAAGCCATTTTAAAGTCCCTTCCTTTCAAACATCCCAGAGTACAGTGGGGAAAGGATCTCTTACTCAGCATCTCAGAAAAGGAGTGGAAGGCAGCCATGAATATAATTCACTGTAGCTCCATATGCTCAAAGCATACAATTATTCAACTTAAAATCTTTTATGAAGCATATTGTCTCGTTTAAAATTGTCCAAAGCATTTCCATGGCAAGATCCAACCTACGAACTTTGCAATCAAGCTCCAGCCTAATTGGACCATATGTTTTGGATGTGCACCAAATTAACATCATTCTGGACAAAAAATGTTAAATGCATATCAGACAGCCTTGGTGTCACAATCACCCCTAACCCATTAACAGCTGTGTTTGGTGTACTTTTAAGATGGGCTTAAAGTGGAGAAGGACAAACAAACTGTAATTGCCTTTACTTCACTATTGGCTCGTAGACTTATCTTGCTTAACTGGAAGAATGCTATCTCACCTCTTTTAAGTTAGTGAGTAACTGATGTTACATACTATTTGAAATTGGAAAAAATCAAATTCTCACTTAGAGGATCTGTTCAAAACTTTTTAAAAACCTGGCAAGATCTAATTAATAACATTTTTGAATAAGCATTTATTAGAGAAAAGGATTCTCTTCTCCTTTTTTCTACTCTTAAAGTTTTACTCCGGCTGTTGGCCTTTCTCTCTTTCTCATGGGTGGGGTTGAATTGAACTTATTTTTGTCAAGTTTAACTTGCTTGAATGGAATGTTACCTGCTTTTAATAAATTCAATAAAATGGGAAAAAAAACAAACAAATAATGTATCTGTGGACTGACGGTATCAGTGAATGTGCTTACTTACAGATAATTACCCGTTTTTAACACTGAACATTGGAAATGAATCGATAATACTTCATAACTACAATGAAATGTTTAGTCTTTTGTATTTTGTGAAATAAATAACATTCATCCCCCTTTACTATGCCCAACCTAAGCCCCTGGATATTTGATGTAAAAACACTAGCAGCTGCATCACCAGATCATAATGTTTTGAAATATCTATAGCAAATAACTGGATTAATGCTAAATTGAACTTTATTTATCTGTTACTGGATTGCATACAACACACTATTTTCTGGTCTATATCAATAAAGAAAAAAATCAGATAAATATTGTTACAAAGATAACCATAAAAAAAATCAAGACATTCACCTTAAAAAATCACACTTTTCTAAAGAAGAACTTTTATTTACAATTGTTTACTAAGGCACATGACATAGTAGTACTAGGATGATACAGTGAAGAAAATATGTCTGTACATCACAAACTAACTAGACAAACTTTAGAGTAACTTTAGAGAAGCTTACTTTAAACAAATAAACACCACCTCAGAAGCCTGGTGCCAGTGTGTAAATTTTTTGTGTATACATTAGACTATATAATCTGTAATGTTTCCACCATCCTTAAATGAAAGAAATAAATGTATTTAAAAATTACCATACTCCTTCAGACAGTTTACAGTGTGTTTATTTCTTAAATATACAGGGAATAACTCTTCTTCTTCTTCTTTCGGCTGCTCCCGTTAAGGGTTGACAGAGCGGATCATTTTCTTCCATATCTTTCTGTCCTCTGTATCTTCTTCTGTTACACACATCACCTGCATGTCCTCTCTGACCACATCCATAAACCTTTGCTTAGGCCTTCATCTTTTCCTCTTGCCTGGCAGCTCTATCCTTAGCATCCTTCTCCCAATATACCCAGCATCTTTCTTCTGCACATGTCCAAACCAATTGAATCTCGCCTCTCTGACTTTGTCTCCCAACCGTCCAACTTGAGCTGACCCTCTAATGTCCTCATTTCTAATCCTGTCCATCCTTGTCACACCCAGTGCAAATCTTAGCATATTTAACTCTGCTACCTCCAGCTCTGTCTCCTGCATTCTGGTCAGTGCCACCGTCTCCAACCCATATAACACAGCTGGTCTCACTACTGTCCTGTAGACCTTACCTTTCTCTTCCTCTTGCTGATAACCATCTGTCACAAACTACTCCTGACACTCTTCTCCACCCATTCCACCCTGCTTGCACTCACTTTTTCACCTCTCTTCCACAATCCCCATTACTCTGTACCATTGATCCCAAGTATTTTAACTCATCCACCTTCGCCAACTCTACTCCCTGCATCCTCACCATTCCACTGACCTCCCTCTCATTTGCACACATGGATTCTGTCTTGTTCCTACTGACCTTCATTCCTCTCCTCTCCAGAGCATATCTCCACCTCTCCACGGTCTCCTCAACCTGCTCCCTACTATCGCTACAGATCACAATGTCATCAGCAAACATCACAGTCCACAGGGACTCCTGTCTACTCTCATCTGTCAACCGGTCCATCACCATATGCAAATAAGAAAGGGCTCAGAGCTAATCCCTGATGTAATCCCACCTACAAGTTGAATGCATCTGTCACTCCTGCCGCAGACCTTACCACTGTCACACTTCCCTCGTACATATCCTGTATGCTTACGTACTTCTCTGCCACTCCCAACTTCCTCATATAATACCACAGTTCCTCTCGAGGCACCCTGTCATATGCTTTCTCCAGGTCCACAAAGACACAATGCAACTCCTTCTGGCCTTCTCTAAACTTCTCCATCAACATCCTCAGAGCAAACATTGCATCTGTGGTGCTTTTTCTTGGTATGAAACCATACTGCTGCTCACTAATCATCACCTCACTTCTTAACCTAGCTTCCACTACTCTTTCCCATAACTTCATGCTGTGGCTCATCAGTTTTATTCCCCTGTAGTTACTGCAGTCCTGCACATCCCCCTTATTTTTAAATATCTGCACCAGTGCACTTTTTCTCCACTCCTCAGTCATCCTCTTACTTTCCGAGATTCCATTAAATAATATGGTTAAAAACTCCACTGCCATCTCTCCTAAACACCTCCATGCTTCCATAGGTATGTCATCTGGACCAACGGCTTTTCCATTCTTCATCCTCTTCATAGCTGTCCTTACTTCCTCCTTGCTAATCTGTTGCACATCTTGATTCACTATCTCCACATCATCCAACCTCTTCTCTCTCTCATTTTCTTCATTCATCAGCCTCTCAAAGTACTCTTTCCATCTGCTCAACACACTCTCCTCGCTTGTGAGTACGTTTCCATCTTTATCCTTTATCACCCTTACCTGCTGCACATCTTTCCCAGCTCGGTCCCTCTGTCTAGCCAATCGGTACAGGTCCTTTTCTCCCTCCTTAGTGTCCATCCCCTCATTTAATTTATCATACACTTCTTCTTTAGCTTTCGCCATCACTCTCTTCACTTTGCGCCTGATCTCCTTGTACTCTTGTCTACTTTTTGCATCTTCTTTGTCATGTGTAGAAAACATTTTCTTCCTTCGAAAGTTAAGATCATCCGTGATAACAATAACAGAACCTCATTTTAAGGAACGCAGTTTGGAAGTGGCCAGGAGCTACACAAGATGCTGTATATCAGAGCTTTGCATCAATCCGGTGGCGCACTGTGCTGTTCTCTGAAAATATGAGATGCACTGCTGTAGGCCGTCTTTTATTTTTTTTTTATTTAGATTTTCAAAATGGGATTTCATTTAATTTATTACAAATGTTCCTATATTGATTTTGAACACCTTTATTATTTAGTTTGTATTGGTTTACACCTGATCCCACTGTTAAACTGCTACCTTTATTAAAACTATAGACCACTTCTCTTAAATCGAGGGTTTTTTTGCGGGTGTGGTTTCGATTCACCTGTGTGAGCTTCACTTGTCTAACCAATCTTCTAGCAAACCTTCGATATAAGGGGAAAGAGATTGTTAAGAAACTACAGAGAAGAATGCGAGTGAAAGTCTCACCATTTATTATCTAGAAACTGAGCACATAGGAACTGATAGACAAAAACGGGTCACCTGACTAAACACACTGAACATTACAGTTGTTTTATTTTGCTGCCAGATATTCCGGTACAACTGATACATAGGTAAAAAGTTCAAATTAGTACTTACAGAAACTGCACGTAACATACAGTAATATAAAATTGTGGTGAAAATCTATTTATGCCATAAATTCACAATAAAGACATCCGTTTGCAGTAATATTAATTTCAAAAGTAACAATGAGTAACAATACTTCTGTGTGTCATCCGATTGCATCCTCCCAAACATTGCAAACATCCCTCCATCCCTTTAGAAGTTATTTATTTTGGGTTAAATGGTGAAGTGTATGGCTTCTAATGTCATACAAGTTACTGGATCTTTCATGATAATAATATATGGTAGCGGTAAATACTGTCAAATGACATTCTTAATGGCATTAAGATGCGCGAATGACAAACTTGTAACAATAAGACGCTTAGCTTAAAAAAGCAGTGTCAAGTCACCTCACCTTTTTTTATTAACGGTTCTACATAGCTATATCTAATCTTTTGTTAATTTAATTCTTGTACAGTTTTACTCCGAAAATGATGCTGAATTATTAGTAAATATTTAAATCGGTGTGTTGAGTCATTTCAATAGGGTGTAATTCAGTCTGTCGAAAAATATTTTAAAAATGATACTATAAACGTGTGCGACAAAAATCTAAAGTTTTGTTTTTGGCAAAATTACAATAAATAAAAATTCTAAGACTGAATTGCCTATTGCTGTTTAAGGTACTGAAGTGTGTGAACAGTGTATTTATTTCTCTCGAAAACACATTTCATATTTTTCTCATTTTCATATCCATTTTTCAGCTGAAAAAAAATTAAATCACACATGGATAGTCTTCTGTACTTATACACATCTATCCACACAGCTCAAGTCGCAGAGAAGATTCTCAGAGCTCAAGTGTGTTTATCTCGATATGAGATGCCTGGAATTGTAGAGGGTAAATAATATATTGTCATTTGGAATACATAAATGTCATGTGTATTCTGTGTCTACAACGATCTATGTAAATGTAGGATGACAGGAAATGCGAGGCAGGAACTGGTGTTGACAAAGCTGAGGGGGGAGATGTAAGGTTTCTAAACTCTTTTGGGATTTCCCCCAACTGGATGACACACCAAACAGCATCTGAAAGTGCGATTGTCGAGTCTGTGGAAGACAGTCTATCAATTGCCGGTGCAACCGCAGGCTGATAGCGCTGTAGTGGCTCGCCGTGAAAGCAAATCCAAAAAGATTGCGGTTGCGCTATAAGCGCCTGCCATCATTGGGTATGCAAGGGACATTATAAATGAAGGGAACAGCATTACTTGGCCACTAACCTGGCCATGACCCTGCCTGATTGCTGTGTCTGTGTATAGGAGAGTGGTAGATCCCACTGCAATAAATAGCTGTTCCGTTCAAGCGGAATAAAGCTGGTTTTGCTAAAGTACTGAGACTCAGCCTCTTGTTTTGGGGTGCAAGACAAGGACTCACATGTCACAACATGAAAAATATTTCTGTACTAGTTATGTGTTCAACAATTCCTGCCTCACATTTCCTGTCATTCTACATTTACATAGTTCATTGAAGACACAGAACACACGTGAAGTGCATGTGTTCTAAATAATGATATATTATTTACTCTCTACAACTCCAGGCACCTCACACCCAACTAAACAGACTTGAGCTGGGAAAACTTTTTATCCAAGTTGAGCTGTTGTTGTTTAAAAAACTACTGAAAACACATTATTTTAACATGGCCTTCTCATAACTTCACTTTAATTTAATCCTGATACTCTGTATATCTAATTCATTATAATAACTATTCATTCAAAATCTGTACTAACCCCTAGTCTCTCTTCTGTTTCCTTTTCCGGTGTCCTGTTGGTGGTGGCGTGCGCCACCACCATCTACCCAAAGCACCATGATGTTCCAACAATGATGGATGGATTAAAAGCCAGAAGTATGTATGACCATCAGCATCAAGTGACTCCGTGAAAAACCCGAACTACAAAGAGGACTATTTCATTTATGTTAGGTAGAATTCCCAAAGGGGACTGGGCGGTCTCGTGGCCTGGAACCCCTACAGATTTTATTTTTTTCTCCAGCCTTCTGGAGTTTTTTTTTGTTTTTTCTGTCCACCCTGGCCATCGGACCTTACTCCTTTCTATGTTAATTAATGTTGTCTTATTTTAATTTCTTATTTTGTCTTTTATTTTTCTTCTCTTCATTATGTAAAGCACTTTGAGCTATTTTTTGTATGAAAATGTGCTATATAAATAAATGTTGTTGTTGTTGTTGTGGCGGGGGGTTGGGGTAGCTGGCTGCTTGCTGCTTGTGCTGATTGACACATTTACAAAACAAAAGATGCTAATGGAGAGGTGTGAAGGAATTTAAGGTGGCCCGGGATTATTAGTTTTTCTGTAGGTTTCAGAGGATTCTAATGTTAAAGGAGTGATACAGTAGTTGCAAAAAGCACCCATTAAAGAATATCAAGGAAAAGATTAAAATGTTAGCCAATTACTTCACTCTGGAGAAATGGTGTTCTGAGTCCAAGAATGAGCTTAGCTTGTTTTGTTTTACTTTGAAAGGTTGTATTTGAACAAATGAGAAAAAACACAAAGTGATCAATGTGACCTTTATCAAGGAAAGTTAAATGTTCTACAGTAAGCTTTGTAAGGATTTTCAACCTAATAATTCAAAAGTGCAAACAATAACAGCTGAGTTTCCTGAAATCAATTACTCCTAGTAAGTACTCCTAATAAGTATAAGATAATTCTTTGTTAACTCTGCATCTGAATCATTTCAAGTCCATTGAACAACAACTGATTGACAGTATTTTCACTATATAGTGATATTTTGGTAGTTAAATTAAATAAATATTTAATATATAAAAGCTTATTCCCATCACTAAAAAATATTGAATTTTTCCTCAAAAGTATTGCATTATATCGCAGTACTTATAAGGTTATTTTACAATAATTATTGCATTATTTTACAAAGATATTGCCTGATTCTGCCAGTAACATTGTGCATCAGTTATTTTGTTCTATTTTTTCAAAACATTGATGGATTGTATAATTTTGATCTGGATAAAACAAGATTGGTATTTGAAAATCCGTGGATTACAAATCAGTGATATATATATATATTATTGTCACACACGTGTTTAGGAGACAACTAAAGGGCTTGAATACATGTGATTCCACACCAGACCAGGGGGTGGCGAAGTGCACTAATTTTCCCCTCTCGATCTTTTGCAGACCATTCTAGGGAAATCCCGCCTGGCTCTGGGGCAGCCAACGATGTCACTTCCAGTTCAGGTATTGATGACATCACTTCCTCCACTGGCCTTTAAAGCTGCCATCTTGTCTCAAGAGAATCAGTTCTGTTTTGGACTCTTATGTGAACATGTTAACTTTGTTAAATCAATTTTGCAGCCAGGAACAATTATATGGGTGGCTGCCCCAAACCTTTGCAACATCTTGTGGTCGTTTTTGTGACAGTGGTGTAGTCGGCAGGATAGAAAAAATCCAGAAGAGAACAGGACTGGACCTAAATAATGAAGAGGTGGGAGAGTACCTGGGCCGAGCTTCCGGGTGGGGGTTGCGTCTCGGATTTCGGAAAGAACCGGTGCAAACTCCGCTCCCTGTGTCTGATTCTGGGCCACCTAAATCAAATAGGGAGAGTGTCGATGGGACATTCAGACGTGGACTGGTCTCTATGGAGGAAGCGATGGGGACCTATTATGCTCTCTCGGAGGAGAGAGCTGTCCTCCCCACCGCGGCTAAGGCCATGGAGCAAAGTGGGAATTCCCCAGACCAACAGGTGAGGAAATTGCAGGAATGGAGATTTGACCCTGAGTGGTCTACCCGAGAGTAGCATGATGCTCTCTGGGAAGAGGTGGCAGGTTGGCTAAGACCCAATAAATGCAGCACCTTCCAAATCATCAAGAAAGTGGCCTACGTTTATATTAATAAATAACCTGCCAAAGCATTTCACCCAACCGGTCTGGGGAGAGTTTTCTAAACATAAACGAGCTCATTGAGCTCATCGATACATCTAGGGCAGCCTTGCAATTTGGGAGAGCAGAACGGGCCTTAAGCGAACACAGCAGAGATTATGTCCCTCTTAATCTGCCCTCTCGGCATAAACCGGAGTTTGCACTGGAGCCCCGAATCCGTGGGTGCGGCCCTCGCTCGGGGGCAAGGCAGAATGTAAATGGAGAGAGGGGGGGTGGATTGTGTGCACTTTCAAACCCCTTCTTAATGGCTCATACGGGAAAGGTAATAGTAAACAGTTTCAAAGTAAAAGCTCTTTTTGATTCCGTCAGAAACATTTCTATTGTTGATCGCCAATATGTACTACCGCGACAGTGGTTAAAAATAAAGACCAGTATTACCTGTGTACACGGAGATATCCGCTGCTATAAATCCGCCTGATGTTTCATCAGCCACGGAGGATCACTTAAAAGAATCACCGTAGCGGTCCTCCCAAATACACCGTTCGCTGTGATTCTCAGGTGAGACTGGTCTTATATTAAAAGCGGTGAAGTACTGATCCCTTCTAATCCGAAATTGGGCCTAGTTACAGACGAGAATCCTCCATCTCAGGTTGTCTTCACACCGTGTACTCAGCCGGTGGAGAGAGATATGGGAGACCAAGAGGAAGATGGGGAACTTCCTGGACCATCACGGACCACTCCGTCATCTGTCCACGTCTCGCCAGAACGGGATGACTCTCCGTCCCTTGTGGTCAGACCAGACTCTCTCTCAGATCTGAGCTTCCAATTTAGACAAACACTGGCCTCATTTAAAAGGGAACAATGGAATGATGATTCTCTTAAATTTGCAAAGAATGCAGTGATTCTCATCAACGGCCAAAGCACTCTTCAGCCCATGCCACAGGGGCCCCACTTTGTTATAGAAAATGATTTATTATATCGGGTCAGTGAGCACGAGGGGGAGGTGCAGAAGCTGTTGCTAATCCCATGAACTTTCCGGCGGCAAGTTTGATAGTTAGCGCACGCTCACCTTCTAGGAGGTCACCTGGGCACCGAGAAAACATTACAGCATATTAAGCTCCGTTGCTATTGGCCGGGAATTAACGAAGAGGTTCGTCACTTCTGTATTTCGTGTCCAGAATGTCAGTTGCGGCAAATTCCTAGGAATTGCGGCAAATTCCCTTAATTGATGTCCTATTTGAAAGGATAGGGGTTGACATAGTGGGACCCTGGAACCCTCGGCCCGAGGACATAAATATATATTAGTCCTCGTGGATTATGCAACCCGATATCCAGAAGCTGTTCCGTTGCGCTCAGCTAATTCTAAAGCAATCACACGGGAACTAATGGGGGTCTTTGCGCGAATTGGGGTTCCTAAAAAAGTCCTTACGGACTAAGGGACGCCATTTACCTCAGAGACGTTCAGGGAAATGGCCAAGTTACTTAAAATAAAGCATTTGAAAAGCGCGGTGTATCATCCTCAAACCGACGGTCTAGTCGAGAGGTTTAATCAGACTCTCAAACAGATGCTTCGCACGGTGGTCAGCGGGGATGGAAGGAACTGGGATCAACTCCTCCCCCTCATACTCTTTGCCTACAGGGAAATCCCTCAAGCCTCAACGGGGTTCTCACCCTTTGAATTATTATATGGACGACAACCCCTGGGCATATTGCACATTTTAAAAGAAGGTTGGGAAGGAGAGGCTCTTCCCTCGACTAATATTTTGGAATATATCTCGCAATTACACGATAGATTTAAGAAAATTCAGCCCATACTAAAAAGTCACATGGAGGAGGCGCAAGCAGCACAGGCCCACATTATGACCGTGGCATGACACTTCGGGAGTTCCCACCTCCCACTCTAAACTACTTGCCCACTGGCAAGGACCATACGAAATTGAGGAGAGAAAAGGACTCGTCGACTATTTGGTGAAACAGCCCAATCATCGACCGAGTGAGCGGATATGTCATGTGAATCTGCTGAAAACGTGGAAGGAAAGGGACACTGATCCCACCTCCGGCCAGCCCAGCTCCTTCTTTGCTCAGACTAACACACTTAACTTCGGGTCTAACTTGAATACCTGACAGAGGCGAGAGCTCGTAGCAGTTATCTCGTCCGTCCCAGAGGTGGTAGACGAAAACGACGGAAGGACCTCTCTGATTGCCCACAATATTGTGACTGAACCAGGGGTTATAGTCCGAGAACACCCCTATCGTCTTCCAGAGGCAAAGAAGGCTGAAGTGGAACTGGTAATCAAGTGGATGCTGGACCTAGGAGTCATAGAGGAGAGTCATAGTCCCTGGTCCAGCCCAATTTTCTTGGTTTCTAAGCCCGACGGGAGCTGGAGGTTTTGCAGTGACTTCCGTCGGCTTAATCAGGTCTCACAATTTGATGCTAATCCAATGCCTCGAGTGGACGACCTCCTTGAGAGGCTTGGACAGGCTGAATATCTGACCACACTTGACATGACCAAAGGGTACTGGCAGTTTCTTTTAACGGATTCAGCAAAGGTTAAAACTGTGTTTAGCACTCCTAGAGGGCACTGGCAGTATTGTGTCCTTCCATTCGGGTTACATGGGGCTCCTGCGACTTTCCACCATCCGGTGGACAAAGTGCTCCGCCCCCATAACACGTATAGTTTCCCTACAAAAAATCCAAAATTTGCAATGTTAAACTTGTCTTTCCAGATCTTAAAATGTCCCAGAATTGTTTCTTCTGAAAACCATGAAATCTCTGCCCTTAACACAGTTGGCCATGAAGCTGTGACTTAGGCATTCTCATCAATCGATCTGGTTCTGCAACACCACAACTCTAGTGCTGGCTGTCTTTGCTTCACAGACAATGAACGGGGTTAAGTAGTCATTTTTTCAGTGGATGGCAGTAATTATCCAATTATTACTGCCATATGGGAAAGCAATGATGCTCACAGCCTTATAGACAATTATCACGGCTTGATTTTGTTTAAGAAGTCTTGATGATTCAAATTCCTGAAGGAACTAATGACCTTGATGCAGCATTACACCTCCAATAAAACTTTCAACAAAAATAAATAAACAAATACACTTCCATGTAATGGCAGCACGGTGGTGCAGTGGTAACACTGCTGCCTCGCAGTAAGGAGACCTGGGTTTAGGATATAGTTGGTTGGGTAATGACTGACTGACTGACTTCCATGTAAACAGTAATTTTTCATGTAGCTGATGGAAAGGGGTCACTGACTTTCAAAATCTTTTGACCGCTCAGCTGAAAAGCAAAAGGAATCCTGTAAGAAAATTGTAGTGATAGGTGTTGAGAAAGTTCAACATGTATAGAAATCCACCATTTGCATGGAATACATAATGATAAAACAGAAGTAACCAATATTTTAATGCCATGCAGGAACTGTTAAAAAATAAAAAAGAATAACTGTCCAATTAAGTAATGTAAATGAGGTCTGGGCTCAGTACGGTAGGTTGGTGTTGGAAATGTGGTTCAGATAAAGTCTGAAAGCCAGTAGACATGATCAGATGTCTGGCCACGGGAGTTGCCGCTATTAATTCCACAGTTGCACAACTTTACTGTTGTAAACTCCTACTTCCATGTGGTATAGAGGTAAGAAATCACTCCAACCACAGTCTGAACTCAGAAAGCACTTCAATTCCTGTTGCTGTTGTCTGTAACCAAAGTAAATACATACACTATGTCACAACTTTACAAACAAGTGCACATTTTAACTACTCTGTGTGTCTAAGTTTAACAAATACTTGAACCTCTTTAAATCCTATTACTTGAAAAAATATACTTTTTATCAAGGACACACATCATTAACGGCTCAAGTGATATGGGAAAAGGATGAACTGATCTCACAATGTACAGCAAGTAAACAAAGGAACGGTTTTCCAATGTTCTGCCTTTAGAGGTCGTCATTTAACATGGCAAAGGACTTTTGGACAGAGTAACATTGTTAAATGCCTGTGAGTCTTCTTAATTATGTTATGCTTGTTCCTCCATTAGGCATTAAATTCAAGTATTACTTGAGAAAAAAAACTTCAAATTACTAGACAATTTTAAGATCAGTGTGTAGAAAAACAAAATTTTGAGTGCAGGCTTGTCATCTTCATAATGAAATAGACTGAACAAATGAGTAGCAGCAAGGACACCAAATCTTCATTGAAGTGTTGCAATCCTGGAACAGGTTCTGCTTATAAAACAGAAGATACTGTTTCATCATTTCATCCAGAAACCATTGAATGAAATACAGTGAGAAAGTTCTATTATAGATTGATCTTGTGAAACTGTGATTACTGCTGGCTAGACTGATTGATTCTGTGCATAAAATATTGGTGTTTGCATATTGGTATCTTTAATATTTATCCATTTACTCTGAATAGCTGAAACATGGCATAATAAAGTGAATTACTGAGATGTGAACCTTTACACTCTTTCCATTGAATCTTTGCTACAATCTGTCTGCAGCTAGGAGTTTGACTCTAACCTGCCCCAGAAAAAAAAAACAGTACACTAACTGGATCCAAAAAAACAGAAATAAAAAAAAATATATAAGAAAATGTACAGTTCTAACCAAAAGTTTGCAATTGCTTTGTGATAATTTCACTTCATTAAGTATTGCAACACAGAAGTGGAAACAGGTGACTTAAAAATAGCTTGATTACTTGGTTATGACATAATCACAGCTAAGGCAATTTACAACACAAGTTCAATAAATATAAATATGTATCAGCTACAATTTTCAGATTGTTGGAATGAATTTAATAGTGCATATGAACCAATTCACATACTCCAGAAAATAAAAATTCAGTTGAAATGTAATTTAAAATTAAATAAACAGAAAGGGCAAGAGTATTGGATCTTGGAAGATGCATCCTAAACATTTGTTTCTAAATTACAACATAGTGTTGTAAGATATTTAAAACACATTTTGAGACAGTCAGCAAGTTTCTCAAAGGCCTTACACTAGTTGAGAGGAACTTGTAAGATTCCCTCTGGCTTTCTCGAAAGGAGTGATTCATGTGATCATATGTGATAGCTATTGCACTCTAGTGTGGAATTATATGTTACAAATAAACTGTTAATTGGAATAATTTTTACACTTGCTACAGATTTGTATTATTGAACTGTACTATAATGATGTGTAGTTTGCACCTAGATTTTCTTGCACTATGGGGCTGTCTTTATTGTGAATGACTGTGTGAGGAGTACATAGGAGTAGATGGGATGGAACATAAAACAGCGTTTTCAAGGTATAAGGTGTCATATCTCTGCCTCCCAACAACAACAAACGACACTGACTTTTACAATGATCTATAACATGGTCTGCAAACAGCCAAAAGAGATTTTTGTGGGTCTCCAAATACATATGATCGTGGCACATTATAATTAAAATCCCAATTAACGAGTGTGAAATGTTTGTAGAAAACGTTTTCTTGCTTAGCATGTGCAGATCATCCGAGATAACAGCAATATAACCCTTTATACGGAACGCTATTTCTAGTACATTTCATTAATTACAAATTTTCCTACATTGACTTCGAATGCCTAATTTACATTGTTTTACACCTGATCCCTCTTTCAAACTACTACTTTTACGAAAACTTCTAAAATCAAAATTTTTTTAAAATATTTTTGTTTGACCTGTGTGAGGTTCTCTTGTCTTACTGATCTTCTTGCAAACCTTCAAGAAAAAGAGCAAAGAGCTTGTTGAGAAAATAAAGAGGAAAACACGAGTGAAACTCCTACCATTTGTTATCGAGGAACTGATCCCATATGAGACTAAAATGATAAAGACAAGTTACCTGACTAATCAGACTAAACATTACCGTCTTTTTCTTCTCTCCTTTTTTTTTTTTTTTTTTTTGCTGCCTAACAAAATAAAGCCTAGCTTCCGGTGGAATCGATAAATTAGTAAAATGTACAAATTAATGTATACACAAACTGCACATATCTATAAAATCAAGCTGAAACGGTATATACAGTATTATGCAATAAATACACAATAAAGACATCGACTTGCAATAACAATTTCAAAAGTCGAAGAGCAACAAAATACTGTCAAATAATGACAAACTTGTTACAGGAAATTACTAAACATAAAAAATAAAAAAAACAATGGCAAGTCACCGTTGATTTTTTTCTTTACGGCTATGCAAGAGACAATCTTATAAAGTAATTTTAATGCTAAATTCATATCTAATTTCAATAGAATATCAGTTTCTTATAGTTACTTAGAATATACTGTAGTATACTCTTTTACCCCCTATAAATTAACATCAAATTGAAGTTCCTTTGGTATAACTTTGAAACGAGTGTTAATTAAGCGAGTTGGGAAATCGTCCTATTGCTATCGTAGACTGTTAGATATGTTTGCAACAACAGATTGGCACGCAGTTTTCTGACCATTTTGATATGAACATATGAAAGTACAACTGTATGACCAAACATAAATAATCATGAAACGAGATAAGTAAACCTTAAACAGAAATTTCTTTGAACAAGAACTTTTCTTTTCTTTAATATCATATTCTTCTTTTTATCTCTCTCTCTTTTTGTGTGAATTGTTTTGTTTTGAAACTTGACTAAAACTTTTAAAACGAATATATTTGGTCTCTACAATTATTTGAAAACGCATCACCCTGGTGCAAGAATTGTCCTGTGAAGCAGACTTAAAGCTGCAGAACTTTGGTAATTTGTGGCAAATGCAGCTACAGGCTATATTTAAAGTTGTGCTAATTATTAGTACAAATTCTGGAAAATTTCCTGCATGGGAACTATTAGTAAATATTTCAATCCGTAAGTTGAGACATCTCAATAGGATGTAATTCAGTCTCATTCGAAATTTTTCTTTTTATTATTAAATGATAATTTAAAAGAGCTCGAATAAAATCGTATCTTTTGTTTTTGACAGAATTACAGTGATAAGTAAAATTGCTAAGTTTGAATGGCATATTGTCGTTTAAATAAGGAATTAAAGTATATGAGCAACTACAAAAGAAAAGTCACTCATTTTCATCATTCAGTTAATATATATATATATATGTACGCCTGATGAGCCCAGAATGAAGGCCAAACACGTGTCGCGTACTCTTTGCATTTATTTGACAGTAAACTATTTCAACCATATATATATATATATATATATCACGCGCAGATAATCAATCTGCTGTACTTTTTCACGTCAGTAAAATATATACAGTAATCCCTCCCTATATCGCGCTTCGACTTTCGCGGCTTCACTCTATCGTGGATTTTATATGTAAGCATATTTAAATATATATCGCGGATTTTTTGCTGGTTCGCGGATTTCTGCGGACAATGGGTCTTTTAATTTCTGGTACATGCTTCCTCAGTTGGTTTGCCCAGTTGATTTCATACAAGGGACGCTATTGGCAGATGGCTGAGATGCTACCCAATCAGAGCATGTATTATATTAAATAAAACTCCTCAAATATATTGTGAGCACATGGGCTGTTCGCACCCCAAGAAGATTCGGCCGCTCCTCAAAAAACACTGAAAGATTACCTTCACATTGCTTTCTTCCTTGCTGGGCTTAAATGTGGCTGTTTTGTCAAGCGATATGCTTCCTGCATGGTGCTTCGCATACTTAAAAGCTCGAACGGCACTTATTGATTTTTAATTGTTTGTTTTTCTCTGTCTCTCTCTCTCACTGACATTCTGTGCTCCTGACGGAGGGGGTGTGAGCAGGGGGGGCTGTTCGCACCACTAGACGATACGGACGCTCCTCTAAAAAAATGCTGAAAGGCTACCTTTACATTGCTCCCTTCCTAGCAGCTGCGTTGTCCGGCGGTGCTTCGAATACTTAAAAGCCCAAACAGCCCTATTGATTTCTGATTGTTTGCTTTTTTCTCTCTATCAACTCTGACATTATCTGCTCCTGACGGGCACTCCCTTGAAGAGGAAGATATGTTTGCATTCTTTTAATTGTGAGACGGAACTGTCATCTCTGTCTTGTTATGGAGCACAGTTTAAACTTTTGAAAAAGAGACAAATGTTTGTTTGCAGTGTTTGAATAAAGTTCCTGTCTTCTCTACAACCTCCTGTGTTTCTGTGCAAATCTGTGACCCAAGCATGACAATATAAAAATAACCATATAAACATATGGTTTCTACTTCGCGGATTTTCACCTTTCGCGGGGGTCTGGAACGCAACCCCCGCGATAAAGGAGGGATTACTGTAGGTACATTTGCAAGCCATTATGAAATACTAACCATTTATACTGAATATTTGTAATTTTCATTCAATTACTGCAGTAGTAGGCAACCTTGATCTGTTATACATATAAACAGTAGTTATAATAATTGTATAAAACAGCGCTTCTAAGTGATGAAGTGCATTTCATATGAGGGCTATATCGGAAAATAACACAATTGCGGGTATGGTAAAGTTTGCATCCACAGTTTATTTTCTTGCACTTAATGCTTTCTATGACCAGGGATATTCGCATATTTTTCATTTTATAGATTTACAATACCTTTATGCTAAAATGAATACACTTAATTCGTTTGTGGGAAGTGTCTAACTTTTATTCATCGACTACATAGCTGTAATACACAAACAGACATATAAAAGGTATAACTGAATATACTACGGTGCCAGAACAATACAAAAATCGACGGTCACTAATGCTCATTCATTAAACTGATCAGTGATGATCCCGGATTACATATTTTACACGTTATTAAAAGTTTAAATGATTTTCTAAACCAGGGGTAAAACAGAGCATATATGATTGGATTAAGACCAGAGTTAATATTTCCTATCCATATGCACGCCCAGGATACTACAGAAGACACAGCAAAATTCATGAACTGGTTTAGGAGAGAACACACGTAGAATGGAAGCCAACAAAGAAAAAAAACAGTGACTACTATACCTAATGTTTTTGCTGCTTTTCTTTCCGATTTTTTAGAAATATTCTTGTTCTTTTCCACAGAGTTCTTTTGCTGAGTAGATATTGCCCTTGCGTGCCGTTTTGCAATTAGAAAAATTTTCGCATAAAGTGTTATCATTACAGAAACCGGTAGAAGAAACGAATATATAAGATCAATTGTAGCGCATGTCGAATTGGACACAAGAACACAATCACCTGGACAAGGGTCCACTCCAATAACTCCTTCAGTATTTCCATTATTAAACATCATCAGACAGATATAAGAGAAGGTTGAGATCCAGATGGCTGAAACAGCCAGAGCGCCGATTCGAACTGTTATTTTATTTGAATATGTTAATGGGTGACAAATAGCGATGTATCGGTCAATAGCAATCACAGCCAAATTAATAATTGAAACTGTTGTTAAAACAGCCATGCAGATTGTATATATAAAGCAAAATACTTCACCAAAGTACCAACAAGTTTCTATAGACTGAATGATCATAATGGGCATAATTAAAACACCAACAAAAAAATCTGCTACGGCCAAAGACAGTACTAGGAGATTGGTTGGTGTATGAAGCTGCTTGAAATGTGATATAGAAATAATCACTACTAAATTTCCACACAACGTTACTACTACCAAAACGCCCGCCAGAATGTAAAGCAGCACGGAAACAGAAGGCGTTCGAACTTCTTTTGTGCAGGAGACATTGCCTGGATAGTAACAGTAATACTCCACGTGATCGATTAGCTCGTCTTGCATCGCAGTCGACAAGAGGTCGGCGATCAGATATCTGAAGTAGCTGCTCTGTCACATTATTTTAAAGTGCGATCCTGTAATAAACACGGGAGGCACTGCGTCGGAGGTGCTTTTATATCCGTAACAGGCACTCATCACTAGTGAGCCTCTAATTAAGCAAATGCCATGAGACTGCTAGTGTTTTGATTTAAGAAATTGGTACTTGATTACTGTTGACCACATTGTCTTTTTTTAACATTCTCGTATTTATTTTCTTAACCACTTTTAAGTTTTCACACGTGAATAATGACTAATTAATTGTATCAAAACAGACAGATTCAAGGCCACCTCCTGTGTATTTAATTTGTTCATTTGGGTCATCACCTTTTAAACAAATTAATGAAAGTATACGTATACTGATTTGAAAGTCATTGTCATTTGCATTTGTTATGCTTTTTAAAAAGCGAGTATACATTAAGTTATAAAGTCTACATAACTTCATGTGCGACATGTTCTTTTTTACATTTATTTACATTTTTAGAATATTAGATATCCTTGGATAATTATTACATAAAAGACATTACATTTTCAGATCCTTTGCTGCCCAAAGACACACATTATGAAGCTCTTTGGAGTTAAAGCCTGTCTAGTCATATGTGCTGGGAAGAAAGTACTGTAGCTATGAAGAGAGTAGCAATAAAACAAGTGACGGCAATATACAGTAGTCATACCTGTAAAAATGTAATTGAACATCAGCACAATAATAATAAATTCATCAGCACAATGCACTTTAAAAAGGTCTCAAAGTACAATGTACCGAGGCTAAGAAATATATTGAGTTTCATACACGCAACAGTGAATCAACATGTGGAGAATTGCTTCATCAGCCAAAATATTAAATAGTTGATTTAATTTCTTTTTGTTTTAAATAGTGCATGACATTAATGGAGCTATTACAAGACACTTGAAAAAAAGCAAACAAGATTCCAATGTAGTTTTAAAAGGAAAAAGAAAACTGTTTGATAACAAGTACAGATATTTGACAATTGTTTTAAATATAGCACCACATGTACTATACAAATCATCCTCAGCTATAGTATACAACTAAAGACACAGATATATTACAATAACATTAAGCAACGTAAAGACAGAAGTTAAACTAAAGACTTGTAAGTAAAATTTTCAAAGCTAGGAGAAAAAAAACCAGTATAGAACATAGCATGGCCACAATTCTGCATTCTTAGAAAATAATAGAGATTGTTGAAACTTCGAAATGTAAGAACAATAATCAACAGAGAAAATGGACTTCAAATTTTGATTGAAAATCCACAAGCCTGGAAGATGTCAAAAACACACCTACACTGTAAAACGTAATATTGAATTTAATAGACGATACTGAGTTGATACAACTTAATTTTTATAAACTTGTTAATAACACTCATCTTAAATAAGTCATGTGTACTTTTAGTTGTAAAAGCTTAAGTAAATTAATGTCCTTTAGCTGAATTAACTTAATAAAAGTAAATATGTAAACACTGCGGCAGTGGGGGGCGGAATTTCAGTCCACTTTACACAAGACAACAAATTAGAGGTTTTTTTTCATACACTGTACTCTTACTCTTGGTTTGGTAGCTGATTGAGTTATAATAATTGTATAATAGAAATTATCAAGTAGTTTGTGTTTTTTGGTTGATGTACAGTATGAGTTATTGTAATAAATTGAAATGTAACCCATTTTAGAAAAATAAACAATAAAATTAAATAATAATAATATTGTCTTAATGAATAAAAAAAGACAAAAGAACAATAAAGTATTAAATTACGGTGAAGTACATCATCAGAATTTATTTGAAAAGCTCGGGCATGCGCAGAGAACTGCTCAACTATACTTAGCGCGTTTTACGGCATTTTGTGGACATGCCATACAAGTTTAGGTGCAGCCAGACGTCATCTCAGCAGTTGTGCTCGTTGTTGTCGGCATATACCGGTGACTGTGGTACTTGTTGGTACACTAATTTGGTGAGTACCTTTCTTTTCATCCTTTTTCACACTGTTTTACTTTTGTTAATGAGCGCCAGTCTGTTGTGCTTGCACGGGAGAGAATCTGTGCTAAACTCTGCCACAGTCTTTGTCCATTATCGCAGAAAGTCGGTTGCTTTTCCTTTTTTGCTTTGCTTATTGTCCATTGACACCATTCCTTAATTTGGGATGAGAACAGGAAAGTGTTAAACTCACCCACAATCGCGTTGTGAATGAAACAGTGCGGTTATATATTTGTTTTAATGTATGTTTGTAGAGTTGCATGGAGCGAATGTAACGTGCACAACATTAAGTGATTTAGTAGCTGGCTTGCAATAATTTTCTCAGTTGTCTAGTCAGGAAGGGGAAAAAATTTTCAATCTTTAATGTTAGCTGCGCTGGATCCCTGATAACCTGCATTTGAAAGTCGCACGCATTCAGCGTCCACTGTCGACGTCATGCGAAGTAGCGCATGTTGAAAATGACCTGCTTTAGTAACATGGGACATGATTATCAAACATTGTGGCAAACCGCTTTGTTATCTAATCTAGTCATACTCCTTTGTGTAATTATTTTTAGGACAGTTTTGCCTGAAGGCCTGCATGAAAAAAGCCTTGAAGATGACAGAAATATGCTCATAGAGGAGATGAAGAAAAAACAACCAAATGGGTCTCTCCTCTCAAAATTAATGGATCTAACATTTCCATTGCGCCGACGAGAGATAGTGAGAAACGAGGCTGCTGTCCAGGACATGGCTGAACGTTGGCCAGCACTTTTCATGGAGAGACAGGTAAGCTACTATTAAACTGAAAAGATCCTGAAAAGTTAAACTTTAAGGATAGATTTTACAGCTCTTTGAAGCAAAAAAATAATATCAGAAGTTTATCAAATTGTTAATATTTTATTGCCCTGAATACGTTTTAAATCAGTGTTTAATTCCAGTTTGTATGAAGTCAATGCATCAGACTTTTTTTAAGTAGTATTTGAATATGAAAGAAATGTATCTTTTTTTGTCTTGTAAGCTTTTAATGTATTGTGAGTACAATTGTTATGAATGTAATTGATTACTTAAGGTTGTCTTCTTCTCCTTCTTCCCCTTTCTCTTTTTCAGGTATTTGCTGAGTTTAACAAAATTGCCAGTAAGAATCTTGAAGGAGATTTCTTTGAGGCTCTGGACCAATACACACCAAGCTTCATCCAGCTGTTCAGTTGCAAAAAAGGAACTGTTGGAAAGAAACTGACAGAACTGAAGCAGCAAATTGACTTGATGGTGAGTGACTTATAACTCTTTTTCATCATTGTTGTTCCTATGTTGTTACTTCAAAGGTGTACCATGAAAAGTTACCCCCCTGTCTGATTAAGATCATGTCATCAATCTCTTGTAAACCATATTGTGAGGCATTGCATCAGACAAGGATGGAAAAAAAAAATGACCAGATTCTCAAAAAACTCCCTTAATTCCCAAAAATGTTTATACACTAGCATGGGGTGATGAGTGTATAAAAACTCTGTTAAAGGTTTTTAGATCAAACAATATAGTCAACAATATAGTCATTGTGTGCTGCAAACAACAATTTTTGTATTTTTGGAAGAATTAGGTGTCAAGTAGGCTATAACACCACCTGCTGAGTACACTACATGTCTTCTCTTTATTTGCATTAATATAATCAGTCCTGATTCACATTTTCTTGGTTTTACATTTCAAATTTGCCTCACTTTTAGTTGAAACACAGATAATATAATTTTCTATCTCAGTCTGTGCTTATTTCTCAGAAATTGTTTCTTAGAGGAGTTTTTCTGTATCAACAGACACCAGATGTGACTGCACGGCGTACAATTGTCCTCAAAGGCCTTCCCATTGTACTAGGCGATGACTCCAGTGACTTCTACGTGTCATGCATCGTAAGTTCTGGAATACAAAAGTTGTTTGTCTACTAAACTTTGCATTTGTCCAAAATAAACAGTAGTGAAATATTAATTTTCCTAAATACATTAAATGCATTACTTTTAACTTGCAAAAATTACATATGCCCTGTATGATGTACAACTACCAACATTATGCCTGGACAAAGAGGGTAAAATAAATAATTAAGGTACTTGGCATGCAACTAAAACAACTTAAACTTTTATTACACCAGTATTACACTGTGTCAGCTCAGCTTTCATTGTTAAAGCATTGAGCTAACTTCTTGTGTTGTACCAGAGGTTCAGTAGTCACTTCCACTGCGAGCAGAAATGGTAAAACAACGGTCTGGTTGAAACTGTTGTCTTTAGTTCTGGGTGTCCAAGTGTATACTAGATGGTTCTGGAGTAAATTTCCTCAGATTACACACTCAGAAAGCAATATTTGAGACCACTATGAGGGGTCAGTATTGCCTCCATACCATTATTTTGAGATGGCTGATCACCAGAGTATCTTGGAACTAATAGAATTATTTTGTTTCTGTTGCTTCTCCATAGGACACCACAAAAGAAGAAGCCTTGGCCTCTCTGACAGTTGGTGTCTTGACTGTTCTGAGTGAATATGGCCCAAGTTCTCTGCCTATATCCACAGCCATTGTACTTGAGGGAGTTATTGCCATGGATAATATCAAGAACTTTCCTCAGGCAGTTTGCCTGTTGTTTGGGCTGACATATGCGTTACACTTGGACTATCCAAAATGCATGGCAAACACTCTGAAATTCATTCAAATGGTCATGCTGGATCTGCGAGGCAAAAGCCTCCCACCAAAACTGTTGACACTTGAGAACAGTCTATTGGTAAACTAGCCGTAGACTCCTTTGTTCTGCAAGTTGCACTTTTCTCTAATAATTGTTCTGTGAGAAAACAGAAGAGGGTGAGTGCCTGTTTCTATATACCATTTGAAAGTTTTATTTTTGTGAAAAAATGTACTTGAATTTTATAAGTAAATAGTTTATTTTTTTCTGAAATGTTGACTGTTTTGAGAAGATGGCATGAAACTTAACCATAATAAGCATACATTTCGTTAAAGCATTTGAGGTCCACATTGTGGTATTATGATTTCCTTATTTTGTTTATTTTACTTGCAGTACCTGATTACTTTAAGTCACTCACACCTTAAGTCTGCAATAAATGTTTTAAGCACTTCAGCACTGGTTTTAAATCAATGTCTGGAGGTGCCTCATGTTCATATTTGATGTCAGAGTGGGAAAACCTGTGCAGCTAGTTATTTAAACATTTTGGAACTAGATTTTGCATTTCTAAAATAAATGTCACATGAAATAACTCAATCTGTGTTGTTAAGACATTGTTTTAAATGGTCATTTAGTGTGAATATACTGTATGTAAATGAAGTAGTAATATAGCTGGTACAATATAATTGTGACAAAATTAATGACTAGGGCTATGAACAATTTGAATTAAATTATTTGCTTAAGTTAGGGCAACTGAGTTTAATCATGTACACTAAGAATGAAAACAAGTTTACACAAAACATTTTCTTTAATTTAAATATACTGGATAGCTTTAAGTTCTTTTAATTACATTATGTAATTTCAGCATACTTAAATTTATCAATTTATTTTAAGTTCTGCTAACTTAAATATTACAAGTTAATTGTGCTTATTTTCTCAAGATTTAAAAACGTAATTTTTTGAGGCAACGAGTTTGCATACTTTTTTTAAGTAAAGCCAACTTATTACGTTTTACAGTGTAGGGAAAATATAGAAGGGCATGTGTTAAGATTTTTGGTTTGCTGGAGTGTGTTTTCTTGCTGTTTATACTGTTGTGTGTATACGTGTGCATGTGTGTGTGTGTGTGGATCTTTATTTAATTTCTGCCCTCTGGTTTATTTTTGTGTTTATGTTTGTCTTGTTTAACATCAATGTTTTCATCTACAAGTACTAAGCGTGTGTGCTGCTAGATTGCAAAATAATATCTTTATTCATAATTTACTGAAACAACTGTTTATGTTTTCTAACAATAATTTTTAACATGCATTTTTAATAAATATATCGATATGAAAACAGCCATTTTTAACATACAGGATTTTGCTAAACTGTATAAGTCTATTTCACTTTCACACTAAGCTTTGATTTCATTAATTATTGCAAGTTGTCATGTAATTAAAAATTCAATCATTAGTCCTCAAAATTAATTAAAATCCGATTACCACTTAATTATATTTGATCTGTTTCTCCCTCTGCCAATAAACTGACAACTTAAAGACACAACTTTTGCCATACTGAAGAGAACAGCTCAACCTAGTTAATGCAGGATCATAATGGGCCTCTGAAAGAGACTTTGAATATTTGTGCACCTTAGAAAAGTGGAGTAGTTGGAGTAGCAAGAAATCAACCAAAGTTTACTGACAGTGCATGTGCTCTTAGATTAGAATGTCAAAACTTCAACATACATAAAGAATGAATAAATTACAATTCTACCAAGCAGTATGAACTAATAACCTTTAAAGGTATAAAAAAATTATCTGTGTCTGCTGAAATACTATTTCAGATTAATACATAAATAACTTTCATGTACTGTTTTGAACAAAGACTAATTTGATAAATGGGAAATCTGAACTGCCATGAAAAATACTTACAAATATCACTAGCATTGATTATATGAACGTCTTTCATGCCATATACAGTGCATATTTTTAGACATAGTCATCATTGCAACAAAACTGTAACTAACCATACTACCTCTGAAAAAACAGATTTTCTCTGACAAAATGCCATCCTCCTCTTTTCTTTTGACCTCAGCCAAAGTCCTTTTCCTTCCTCCTAGCTCCAAATATGAAAAATACAAGTTGGAAGCATTGGATGGGGGCATGGTATCTATCAATCATCTTTATGAAGAATGACAGCTAAATTGCCCAAGTTTTTACTACCACCAGTTAAATAAGCAAGGACAGACATAAAAAAGTTGGGTTCTCAACCAGAAAACCATGTTTAATAGTTGACAAAATGTGTCTTTTCTTAAAAAAAGGGAAGCTGTGATCCCAGAAGTGTTTGTGTTGGGTAAATGACACTGACTTCCTGTCTGAGTCATCTTTAAATGTCATTGGCTGGTAGGGATGGGGTCAAGAGCAGAGTACAAGTGGCATCATTGATAACTGGAAATGGGAGAATAAAGTTGTATTAGATGTAATGCAACACTCTTTTGTCCACCCAAATGCCCACTTAAATCATCCCCAGAAAGACACTCATGATGCTCGCAGGAAAGACAGCCAATCATTGGACTGAAAGAAATATAACTTTAAATTTTTATTTGATTCTATACATTCAATTTTTAGATTTACATTTTTATGAATTAATTTTAGAATGGCAATCACCTCCATCTTCATCCCCTGCATGCCTTCACCTTCAAAAGATTTTCACTCCAGTTTTATGATACCATAGGATATTCTGCTCTAATAACTTTAATTTATAATTAGCATTTTTAATTTGTTGTTTACAAATCAAAAATGAGTAAATGTGTCAAATGATGTCATATACATCATATGCATTTTAAGTACTATTCGGTTTTTATTGTTTAAGATCAGAGTGTTCTTTAAAAGAAATATTGTGCATTTCACAGCAAATGTAATTCTCTACTACTCATTTCTGAAACAGTATTATATTTTAATAAAGTACTTCTTATATGATTTTTAAAGCATGATTAAGTAAACACATACTATAGGTTCTCAGCTCTTTAAAGACTTTAAATACTGCCAGCCAGTAAGAGACAGCTTGACAACAGATGCACAGAAAATTGAAATACTGGGGAGAGCATTGCAGAGGACACATGACCTCCAGTGGACAGCACAATCACAAGAAGAGAGAATACAATGTAACTGCTAAGCATTGTGACCCACCCTCTTCCATCAGTTTATGGTCCTGAGGCACAACTCTATAACTATCATTTCTCTTAACAAATACTTCCATTCCATCCTCGGAGTCAGTTCTTGCTTCCATCATAGTACAATTAGTCTGCTCTTGAAGACTCTTCAAAGGCTCAATTCAAAGGTGTGTGGAGCTCTCTCCTAAACATCAGTGCTGTGGTGGTAAAGCAAGTGGATTTCAGGATGACAGAGCAGTACAACATCAAAACAAATGGCAAACAAAGGACCCAATCTTTCTGGTTTTGAGGCATCTTTTTAGCAAGCAGATTGGTAAATGATTGGTTGAGATTTTGTACAAATCCATCAATCAAGGTGTACAGCTGTGTTAAGCTCCAGTGGGTTCTATAAATACTGAGTTATTGGCACATTTCTTGGAATGCATAAGGCTCTGAATTCTAGCTCTTGTCACTGTGAATTGTGTCTGGAAAATTATGCCTAGTAAATATTCCTTCTAATGCCCACCTTGTAACTTTTCAAATGTCCAGCTGTGCAGCAAATAAGCTTCAAGCCACTTGCTAAAGTAATTCAAGTCATCTGTCATTATAATAGGCAAGCTTTACTGCAAGGAGATATTCAGCAGCTTCATTGCCAATCCTTTTTCAGCTACTGTGTCCCAGTTCTGCCACATGGAAATGCAACAACTGCAGTCACTTGCAGAGCTGATAAACCTCTGTCTTCATCTGCTCCAACTCAGCCAGCTGCAGCTCTAATTCCACTATTATATACAGTCTTCCTACACCTGATGCTCTCTGGGCTCCTATTTTCTCATCTCCTGTCTTTTCCATCTTCCAAAATCCCTGCTGCTGACATAACTATAGCTCAAACAGGACAAAGCTGGAGGTGGCAGAGTTAAAGATGCTAAGATTTGGATTGGGTGCTGTGAGGATGGATATGATTAGAAATGAGTACATTAGAGGATCAGCTTAAGTTGGACGGCTGGGAGACAAAGTCAGAGAGGTCAGATTGCGTTGGTTTGGTCATGTGCAGAGGAGAGATGCTGAGTATATTGGGAAAATGATGTTAAGGATAGAGCTGCCAGGTAAGTGGAAACGAGGAAGGCCTAAGAGGAGGTTTATGGATGTGGTGAGAGAGGACATGCAGGTGATGGGTGTAACAGAACAAGATGCAGAGGACAGAAAGATATGGAAGAAGATGATCCGCTGTGGCAACCCCTAACGGGAGCAGCCAAAAGAAGAAGTTCCAACAAACTGCAAACAATAAAAGCGGAATTTCCTGAAATCAATTACTCCTATAAGTTAAGGAGGAACCTACAAGATACTTTTTTATGTTTTCCAAAGCCCTACTTAATCTGCCACTTTACAAGCGAGTATGAGATTTCTTTCTTAACTCTGCCTCTGAAGACTTGTAAGCCAAATTAAAAACAATCGATTGACAATACTTCATTATATAGTGATAATTTTTGGTACTTAAATGAAACAAATATGTAATACATAAAGGCTTATTCACATAACTCAAAACTATTTTTTTCACAAAAGCATAGCATTATTGTCCAATAATTATTGCATTATTTTTCAAAGATATTGTCTGCTTCTGTCATAAACAATTTGCATGAGTCTGCTTCGTTCATCTGGGGCTGGTTTTTTCAAAATTTACTCTGGATTAAACTTGTCTGGATAATCAAATCCCCTTTTCCTACCTCACATCAAATTGATCTCAGTTCCAGTTTTTCAGAACATTGAGAGACTGGATAATGGCTGATATGGATAAAACATGATTGATATTTGAAAATCTATGGATTTTAAGTCAACTCTCACCTACTGTCTAGCTATATTAGTGTCTTTTGAATTAAAGAAATCTATAGTATACCACTTCAAGCGAAATGTTATTTAATTTCCAGTTTGCAGTTTGCAAATTTGAATAATTATTAATAATGATTCACTTTAGCATTTCTACTGTCCTATCCAGCTGCTCTGAGGATGAGACCACTTTTCATCATCACTGTGGAGTGAACTTTGCATCATCATCCTATGTTGTGAAGCACAATCCAGACACAGATGATATTGCATGCTTTGGATTCACGCACAGCTGGTTTAAGCATGGAAAGCATCTCTTCAGCACTCCACTAAAAATCTTAATTGTTCCTCTTGTTGTTGTACAAGCTGTGTTGAATGCCAGCTCTGCCTCAGTACGAACTGTTGGAAAAGATGTCATTAAACATGGTATGAGAGGATAATGACTATCACCAAATACGATGCCATCTGGTTGCTGTTGCTGGAACCTATTAAAAATATTGTTCTCCTTGAGTATTCAAGCATCATGAACTGATCCAGTCCATCCTATAACACAGTTTGCAATAATTATGTCAGCATCTCTCAAAAGCTGCACATTTATACTATGCTGTCCTTTACTGTTCACAAATTCCTATTCACTCTCACGGGGGGCTTGAATGCGAACACAGGTACATTCTGTCACACCAATAATGTTTGGCATTTTACCCATCGAGAAAAAGTCACACTTTGTCTTGTTGAGGTTCTCTATACTTGCAGGAAAAAAGCGGTTCAGAAGACTTGACAAGACCGATGATATTCTGTGAATGATTGAACATCATAGGACAAGGTGGTCTTTGCCCCTTCTGCTAGGCAATAGTGGTACACCAGGCCTGTTAAAAAAGCAGATTTAACAGGGTTGCATGCATACACCTGCACAAAACCCCCACTTGCATTCCAAACAAAATGGCTAAACTCTAGTTTGTACCATGATCTGCCTGGAGTTCATCTGAAAACAAAAATGTAAATCAGAGGTGACCTGATATTTCTCGACGAGCGCCTCTAAAGATCACGTGAAGGTGCAAAATACACTCAAGCAAGGACAAGGACCTATTCAAGGGATGACACATAAGATGGACAGAAGACCTTGCCTATTACAAAACTGATTTTTTCGCTTGAAGTGATTTTAATCCAATCAGGAAAAGGTTCAACCTTCTCCACTATCATGAAACTTTATCTGGGATATTCGCTAGACACTCATTGAAATCCCCTGGGCTTTTCTTGAGGCACACTCTCTGGAATTCTCTCAGGGATGGGGAAATATGCAAATGACCTTCTGAAACTTAGTCTCTGAAATATATGAAGTTATGAGTCGCCCTCTCCATAAGCAGCTGAAAAAGTGAAATTCTCTTCTCTTTATGAACCTGAAGCTGAGACTAAATACCCTGGTTGTGTGCCAATAGACTGACAAGGCTGAGAAGCCATGACTTCAAGAAGGGATCTTCAGCAGCTAAACTCTTGGACCAGAATGAGTATTGCCTTCTCCCTATGAAGCAGCAAAAGACAGCAGAAGGCAGTTTGAGGAAGCAGCAGCAAAGCACTGACAAGGATCATTTACATTTACATTTACTTGCTTAGCAGACACTTTTATCCAAAATGAACTACAAAAGAGGTAAACAATTGAGTAACATTAGGTTAGGGCCTGTTTGTTCAACAAGTGTAATAGAACGAGTAACAGAAGTTGATTGCCATAATTGAAAAGATGTTTGTCACACACGTGTGCATGGGAGGCAGCTAAAAGGCTTGAATGAGGGTAATTCTGAACCAGACTGGGAAATGGCAGAGTGCACTGACTCTTTTTCTCCCTTTTCTGCAGACTGTTCACGGGAAATTCCACCTGGCCTTTATGATGTCAATTCTGGTTCCAACCCCTTTGACGTCACTTCTAGGTCTGAGCCTATGGATGAAGACCCTTCCAGTTCTGACCCTTTGATGTCACTTCCGGGCCCGAGCTTATAAATGATGAAGACCCTTCTGGTTCCGGTCCCTTTGAGGTCAATTCCTATATTGGCCTTTAAAAGCCGCCACCTTTCCTCTATCCCCTCAATTCTGTTTGGGACTCTAATCTGTACACTTCAGTACATCAATTTATTAAATTTTGCAACCAGGAAATAAAATATGGATGACTGCCCCAAACTTTGCTATGGCTGTTTGTCAAGTTTGTGACATGTTATAACTCAAACATTTACAATCATAGATTACAATCACTTAAACAATTAAACTAGTATAAAATATCGCAGAGCAAAATTTTTTTCTTTTTTATAACTTCATCAGATATTCACAGATCAGATGGGTCTTCAGTCGCTTCTTAAATACATTGTGGGAGTTAGCAGTACGGATGTAGGTGGGCAGCCCGTTCCACTATCTAGGAACTACATAAGAAAGGAGTCACCAGATGCTGTTCCCTGGCAGACCTGAGTGGGCAAGAGGGAGTATAGCACTTCACCAGTGCCTCTATATACAGTACTTACGTGCTGACACATTGACTACTCTGTGGGCAAGCATCATGGATTTGAACCTAATGCGTGATGTTACAGGGAGCCAATGTAGCGACCTGAAGACTGGAGTGACATGTGCCTATCTCGACTGGTTAAATACAAGACATGTTGCTGTATTCTGGATCATCTGCAGTGGCTTGATAGCACATGTTGGTACACTTGACAGGAGCAGGTTGCAGTAGTCCAGACGCGACAAGACCAAAGCCTGGACTAGATGTTGTACTGCATACTCTGTCAGATAAGGTCCGATCTTGTTTATGTTGTTCAGCATGAATCTGCATAAATAAGAAACATCAATTAACACCCAAAGGTTGCATACTGAATTGGCAGGTGTTAGCAACAGTGAGCCAGGTTGTACAGAGATGGAGAGATGAGCAGACTGGCTGGTCGGCATCACAAGAAGCTTGGTTTTTGCCATGTTGAACTGTAGATGGTGATCCTTCGTCCAAGTTGAGATATCAGTAGGACATGCAGTGACTCTAGCTTATACCATATTGTCCTTCTGAGGGAACGACAAGTATAGCTATGTATCATCAGCATAACACTGATAAGAGAACCCAAGGGATTGGATGATGGAGCCCAGGAAATTGGTGAACAGAGAGAAGAGTAGAGGACCCAGCACTGATCCTGGGGGTACACCAGTGCATGTCTGGTGTGCCTTTGACAACTCCCCTCGTTAGGACACACTGTAGGATCTGCCCGAGATGTAGGACTTGGACCAGCTGAGAGCAGTTCCAGTTATGCCAAAATCATGGAGCAAAGAGAAAGAGTGCAGTCCAGTGCATGAAGAATCTTCCACTTGAACACGGAGCAACAACAAAGCAACAATTCCACACCACATCAGACATCATCCATAAAGAGTTGGTATCTAGTTGGTAACTATTTATCTATGCCAAGATAAAGCAGAACTCTAAATACCTTTAAACAGCCAGTCTATATGTTACATGTTTTACTGTCTGTATGCAGTTTAATGTGTCATTTATATGCAGTTATCATATTTCTATAATCCTTGAGTTTGTCAATACATTGTATTATTCTGTTTCTTAAAACAAGTGTGCCTCAGTTACCTTGATATAAATCTAAAGCCTGGAGATCTGCCTTCTGAAAAAGAGAAAGGTAAGGTAAATAAAGTAGAGGCCTTGCCAAATTATTGGATTAATTACAAATCATTTTTTAAGACATTAGATTCAATCATAACCTCATTTATTTGGAATTCAAAATCTCCACGTATCCAAAGGGTGACCCTACAAAGACATAAGGCAGAAAGTGGTATGACTGTACCTAACTTTCAGTTTTATTATTGGGTGGCAAATATATAACCTATGAAAACCTGGACTTTGACACAAATACACACAGGCTTGGTCTGCAATATAAGTTAAATCCTGCAGCACTTCTTTACAGGTGCTGGTCATAAAATTAGAATATCATGACAAAGTTAATTTATTTCAGTACAGTAATTCTATTCAAAAACTGAAACTTGTATATTAGATTCATTCATTACACACAGCCTGATGTATTTCAAATGTTTATTTCTTTTAATGTTGATGATTATAACTGACAACTAATGAAAGTCCCAATTTCAGTATCTCGGAAAATTAGAATATCAATTAAGACCAATGCAAAAAAAGGATTTTTAGAAATGTTGGCCAACTGAAAGGTATGAACATGAAATGTATGAGCATGTACAGCACTCAATATTTAGTTGGGGCTCCTTTGGCCTGGATTACTGCAGCAATGCGGCGTGGCATGGAGTCGATCAGTCTGTGGCACTGCTCAGGTGTTATGAGAGCCCATGTTGCTCTGATAGTGGCCTTCAGCTCTTCTGAATTGTTGGGTCTGGCGTATTGCATCTTCCTCTTCACAATACCCCATGGATTTTCTATGGGGTTAAGGTCAGGCAAGTTTGCTGGCCAATCAAGAACAGGGATACAATGGTCCTTAAACCAGGTACTGGTAGCTTTGGCACTGTGTGCAGGTGCCAGGTCCTGTTGGAAAATTAAATCTGCATCTCCATAAAGTTCGTCAGCAGCAGGAAGCATGAAGTTCTCAAAAACTTCCTGGAAGACAGCTGCGTTGACCTTGGACCTCAGAAAACACAATGAACCAACACCAGCAGATGACATGGCACCCCAAACCATCACTGACTGTGGAAACTGACCTCACGCAATGTGGATTCTGTGCCTCTCCTCTCTTCCTCCAGACTCTGGGACCTTGATTTCCAAAGGAAATGCAAAATTTACTTTCATCAGAAAGCAGCAGTCCAGTCCTTTTTGTCTTTAGCCCAGGCGAGACGCTTCTGACGCTGTCTCTTCTTCAAGATTGGCTTGACACAAGGAATGCGACAGCTGAAACCCATGTCTTGCATACGTCTGTGCGTGGTGGTTCTTGAAGCACTGACTCCAGCTGCAGTCCACTCTTTGTGAATCTCCCCCACATTTTTGAATGGGTTTTGTTTCACAATCCTCTCCAGGGTGCGGTTATCCCTATTGCTTGTACACTTTTTTCTACCACATCTTGTCCTTCCCTTCGCCTCTCTATTAATGTGCTTGGACACAGAGCTCTGTGAACAGCCAGCCTCTTTAGCAATGACCTTTTGTGTGTTGCCCTCCTTGTGCAAGGTGTCAATGGTCGTCTTTTGGACAACTGTCAAGTCAGCAGTCTTCCCCATGATTGTGTAGCCTACAGAACTAGACTGAGAGACCATTTAAAGGCTTTTGCAGGTGTTTTGAGTTAATTAGCTGATTACAGTGTGGCACCAGGTGTCTTCAATATTGAACCTTTTCACAATATTCTTATTTTCCGAGATACTGAATTTGGGACTTTCATTAGTTGTCAGTTATAATCATCAACATTAAAAGAAATAAACATTTGAAATACATCAGTCTGTGTGTAATGAATGAATCTAATATACAAGTTTCACTTTTTGAATGGAATTACTTAAATAAATCAACTTTGTCATGATATTCTAATTTTATGACCAGCACCTGTATATTCCTTGCTTTGTGTCCCAGTAAATATACTGTAAGTTATTGTCAATATACTAACAACCCAATTGTGCTTCATTTACTCAGAATACAGAACCAATGTAAGAAGTACTTCACAATGGAGAAGCACCTCGGCATGATAATCACCTTTTTTCACCCTCTCAAACTTAAACAGTTTTTAATGTTTGGAAAATATATGGCTTAAATCATTTAGAGATTTGTACATAGATCACGTCTTTGCAATTACACTCCAAATTTAACTTCCTTTTAACACAATTTTCCCACTATTTCCAAATTAGAAACTTTGCTAAAGAAAATCTGCCCAGTTTTCCTCACCTCCCACCTACTTCTTTTCCGGACGAAATATTGATCAGATAGCATTTCTATAATATATAAAGCCATTTTAAAGTCCCTTCCTTTCAAACATCCCAGAGTACAGTGGGGAAAGGATCTCTTACTCAGCATCTCAGAAAAGGAGTGGAAGGCAGCCATGAATATAATTCACTCTAGCTCCATATGCTCAAAGCATACAATTATTCAACTTAAAATCTTTTATGAACTATATTGTCTCATTTAAAATTGTCCAAAGCATTTCCATGGCAAGATCCAACCTGCGAACTTTGCAATCAAGCTCCAGCCTAATTGGGCCATATGTTTTGGATGTGCACCAAATTAACATCATTCTGGACAAAAAATGTTAAATGCATATCAGACAGCCTTGGTGTCACAATCACTCCTAACCCATTAACAGCTGTGTTTGGTGTAGTTTTAAGATGGGCTTAAAGTGGAGAAGGACAAACAAACTGTAATTGCCTTTACAGTACATCACTATTGGCTCGTAGACTTATCTTGCTTAACTAGAAGAATGCTATCTCACCTCTTTGAAGTTAGTGAGTAACTGATGTTATATACTATTTGAAATTGGAAAAAATCAAATTCTCATTTAGAGGATCTGTTCAAAACTTTTTAAAAACCTGGCAAGATCTAATTAATAACATTGTTGAATAAGCATTTATTAGAGAAAAGGATTCTCTTCTCCTTTTTTCTACTCTTAGAGTTATACTCCGGTTGTTGGCCTTTCTCTCTTTCTCATGGGTGGGGTTGAATTGAACTTATTTTTGTCAAGTTTAACTTGCTTGAATGAAATGTTACCTGCTTTTAATAAATTCAATAAAATGGAAAAAAACAAACAAATAATGTATCTGTGGACTGATGGTATCAGTGAATGTGCTTACTTACAGATAATTACCCGTTTTTATCACTGAACATTGGAAATGAATCGATAATACTTCATAACTACAATGAAATGTTTAGTCTTTTGTATTTTGTGAAATAAATAACATTCATCCCCCTTTTCTATGCCCAACCTGAGCCCCTGGATATTTGATGTATAAACACTAGCAGCTTCATCACCAGATCATAATGTTTTGAAATATCTATAGCAAATAACTGGATTAATGCTAAATTGAACTGTTACTGGATTGCATACAACACACTATTTTCTGGTCTATATCAATAAAGAAAAAAAATCAGATAAATATTGTTACAAAGATAACCATAAAAAAAATCAAGACATTCACCTTAAAAAATCACACTTTTCTAAAGAAGAACTTTTATTTACAATTGTTTACTAAGGCACATGACATAGTAGTACTAGGATGATACAGTGAAGAAAATATGTCTGTACATCACAAACTAACCAGACAAACTTTAGACTAACTTTAGAGAATCTTACTTTAAACAAATAAACACCACCTGGGAAGCCTGGTGCCAGTGTGTAAATTTTTTGTGTATACATTAGACTATATAATCTGTAATGTTTCCACCATCCTTAAATGAAAGAAATAAATGTATTTAAAAATTACCATACTCCTTCAGACAGTTTACAGTGTGTTTATTTCTTAAATATACAGGGAATAACTCTTCTTCTTCTTCTTTCGGCTGCTCCCGTTAAGGGTTGCCACAGCGGATCATTTTCTTCCATATCTTTCTGTCCTCTGTATCTCGTTCTGTTACACCCATCACCTGCATGTCCTGTCTCACCACATCCATAAACCTTCGCTTAGGCCTTCCTCTTTTCCTCTTGCCTGGCAGCTCTATCCTTAGCATCCTTCTCCCAATATACCCAGCATCTTTCCTCTGCACATGTCCAAACCAATTGAATCTCGCCTCTCTGACTTTGTCTCCCAACCGTCCAACTTGAGCTGACCCTCTAATGTTCTCATTTCTAATCCTATCCATCCTTGTCACACCCAGTGCAAATCTTAGCATCTTTAACTCTGCTACCTCCAGCTCTGTCTCCTGCTTTCTGGTCAGTGCCACCGTCTCCAACCCATATAACACAGCTGGTCTCACTACTGTCCTGTAGACCTTATCTTTCTCTTCCTCTTGCTGATAACCATCTGTCACAAACTACTCCTGACACTCTTCTCCACCCATTCCACCCTGCCTACACTCACTTTTTCACCTCTCTTCCACAATCCCCATTACTCTGTACCATTGATCCCAAGTATTTAAACTCATCCACCTTCGCCAGCTCTACTCCCTGTATCCTCACCATTCCACTGACCTCCCTCTCATTTGCACACATGTATTCTGTCTTGTTCCTACTGACTTTCATTCCTCTCATCTCCAGAGCATATCTCCACCTCTCCACGGTCTCCTCAACCTGCTCCCTACTATCGCTACAGTTCACAATGTCATCAGTAAACATCACAGTTCACGGGGACTCCTGTCTACTCTCGTCTGTCAACCGGTCCATCACCATATGCAAATAAGAAAGGGCTCAGAGCTAATCCCTGATGTAATCCCACCTACAAGTGGAATGCATCTGTCGCACCTGCCGCAGACCTTACCACTGTCACACTTCCCTCGTACATATCCTGTATGCTTACGTACTTCTCTGCCACTCCCAACTTCCTCATATAATACCACAGCTCCTCTCGAGGCACCCTGTCATATGCTTTCTCCAGGTCCACAAAGACGCAATGCAACTCCTTCTGGCCTTCTCTAAACTTCTCCATCAACATCCTCAGAGCAAACATTGCATCTGTTGTGCTTTTTCTTGGTATGAAACCATACTGCTGCTCACTAATCATCACCTCACTTCTTAACCTAGCTTCCACTACTCTTTCCCATAACTTCATGCTGTGGCTCATCAGTTTTATTCCCCTGTAGTTACTGCAGTCCTGCACATCCCCCTTATTCTTAAATATCTGCACCAGTGCACTTTTTCTCCACTCCTCAGTCATCCTCTCACTTTCCGAGATTCCATTAAACAATATGGTTAAAAACTCCACTGCCATCTCTCCTAAACACCTCCATGCTTCAATAGGTATGTCATCTGGACCAACGGCTTTTCCATTCTTCATCCTCTTCATAGCTGTCCTTACTTCCTCCTTGCTAATCTGTTGCACATCCTGATTCACTATCTCCACATTATCCAACCTCTTCTCTCTCTCGTTCTCTTCATTCATCAGCCTCTCAAAGTACTCTTTCCATCTGCTCAACACACTCTCCTCGCTTGTGAGTACGTTTCCATCTTTATCCTTTATCACCCTTACCTGCAGCACATCTTTCCCAGCTCGGTCCCTCTGTCTAGCCAATCAGTACAGGTCCTTTTCTCCATCCTTAGTGTCCATACCCTCATTTAATTTTTCATACACTTCTTCTTTAGCTTTCACCATCACTCTCTTCACCTTGTACCTGATCTCCTTGTACTCTTGTCTACTTTTTGCATCTCTCTGACTATCACACTTCTTCTTTGTCATGTGTAGAAAACATTTTCTTCCTTCGAATGTTAAGATCGTCCGTGATAACAATAACAGAACCTCATTTTAAGGAACGCAGTTTGGAAGTGGCCAGGAGCTACACAAGATGCTGTATATCAGAGCTTTGCATCAATCCGGTGGCGCACTGTGCTGTTCTCTGAAAATATGAGACGCACTGCTGTAGGCCGTCTTTTTTTTTTTTTTTTAATTTAGATTTGCAAACTGGGATTTCATTTAGGCGGCACGGTGGCGCAGTGGGTAGTGCTGCTGCCTCGCAGTTGGGAGACCTGAGGACCTGGGTTTGCTTCCCGGGTCCTCCCTGTGTGGAGTTTGCATGTTCTCCCCGTGTCTGCGTCGGTTTCCTCTAGGCGCTCCGGTTTCCTCCCACAGTCCAAAGACATGCAGGTTAGGTGGATTGGTGATTCTAAATTGGCCCTAGTGTGTGCTTGGTGTTTGTGTGTGTCCTGCGGTGGGTTGGCACCCTGCCCGGGATTGGTTCCTGCCTTGTGCCCTGTGTTGGCTGGGATTGGCTCCAGCAGACCTCCGTGACCCTGTGTTCGGATTCAGCTGGATGGATGGATGGATTTCATTTAATTTATTACAAATGTTCCTACATTGATTTTGAACACATTTATTATTTAGTTTGTATTGGTTTACACCTGATCCCACTCTTAAACTGCTACCTTTATTAAAACTATAGACCACTTCTCTTAAATCGAGGGTTTTTTTGCGGGTGTGGTTTCGTTTCACCTGTGTGAGCTTCACTTGTCTAACCAATCTTCTAGCAAACCTTCGAGATAAGGGGAAAGAGCTTGTTAAGAAACTACAGAGAAGAATGCGAGTGAAAGTCTCACCATTTATTATCGAGAAACTGAGCCCATAGGAACTGATAGACAAAAACGGGTCATCTGACTAAACACACTGAACATTACAGTTGTTTTTATTTTGCTGCCAGATATTCCGGTACAACTGATACATAGGTAAAAAGTTCAAATTAGTACTTACAGAAACTGCACGTAACACACAGTAATATAAAATCGTGGTGAAAATCTATTTATGCCATAAATTCACAATAAAGACATCCGTTTGCAGTAACATTAATTTCAAAAGTAACAATGAGTAACAATACTTCTGTGTGTCGTCTGATTGCATCCTCCCAAACATTGCAAACAGCCCTCCATCCCTTTAGAAGTTATTTATTGTGGGTTAAACGGTGAAGTGTATGGCTTCTAATGTCATACAAGTTACTGGATCTTTCATGATAATAATATATGGTAAGCGGTAAATACTGTCTAATGACATTCTTAATGGCATTAAGATGCGTGAATGACAAACTTGTAACAATAAGACGCTTAGCTTAAAAAAGCAGTGTCAAGTCACCTCACCTTTTTTTATTAACGGTTCTACATAGCTATATCTAATCTTTTGTTAATTTAATTTTTGTACAGTTTTACGCTGAAAATGATGCTGAATTATTAGTAAATATTTCAATCGGTGTGTTGAGTCATTTCAATAGGGTGTAATTCAGTCTGTCGAAAAATATTTTAAAAATGATACTATAAATGTGTGCGACAAAAATCTAAAGGTTTGTTTTTGGCAAAATTACAATAAGTAAAAATTCTAAGACTGAAATGCCTATTGCCGTTTAAGGTACTGAAGTGTGTGAACAGTGTATTTATTTCTCTCAAAAGAAAACGCATTTCATATTTTTCTCATTTTCATATCCATCTTTCAGCTGAAAAAAAATTAAATAGATAGATAGATAGATAGATAGATAGATAGATAGATAGATAGATAGATAGATAGATAGATAGATAGATAGATAGATAGATAGATAGATACTTTATTAATCCCAATGGGAAATTCACATTCTCCAGCAGCAGCATACTGATACAATAAATAATATTAAATTAAACAATGATAATAATGCAGGTGAAAAAACAGACAATAACTTTGTATAATGTTAAATGTTAACGTTTACCTCCCCAAGGGTGGAATTGAAGAGTCGCATAGTTTGGGGGAGGAACGATCTCCTCAATTTGTCAGTGGAGCAGGACATTGACAGCAGTCTGTCGCTGAAGCTGCTCTTCTGTCTGGAGATGATACTATTAAGTGGATGCAGTGGATTCTCCATAATTGATAGGAGCCTGCTGAGCGCCCTTCGCTCTGCCACAGATGTTAACTCTTTTAGGGCTAATTTTTTTTTTGTTTCTTTTCTCCCAGGGCTGAATATTTTTCCAAAAACTAACATTTTTTAAAAAAGAACACAAAGCAATTGTTTAACATATCAAATCAACAAAAAATATTTACTTTTGACAAATGTTACTGTCTTGCATGTTGTATGAGCCTGCATACTCTATGATTTCACATACATTTTACACAGCAAAGTCTGATCTCGCTCAAAGCAGCCAATTTCAGTCATTGCCACATTGCACTCCTTACAATATGTGTTGCTTTGGTGCCTATTTTTCAATTGTCTGTTGCTGCACTTTCTCACATATATTGTTAGTGTGTACTGTAGAGAGACAAGTCACCCATTTGCCATCGTGCCATGCCACTGCCACCAAGTTTTCTGCCTGCATGAACACCGTATTGTCACCTCTTTTCATCTTCTGAAACTTTATGAACTTTATGTATGGCATTATAGCCTGGCTCACCCCATGGGATTTGCTTCTGTTTATTACAGAAGTGAATAAAACTTTGCAGCAGCACGTACCTAAGCCACCAGGGGACAAAACACGTTTGGACCAATGCTCCCTGAAGTTATATCACCAGTTCTGTCCCATCTCTATTTGTAATGCCACAGCGCGCTTCATCTCATCTTTCGTTGTGGGTTTCCACTTTGAAAAATGAGAATGCAAACGCAGCCCGCGATTCAAAAAAAATCTCTGCCTACCTGTTTGTCTCGTCTGACAGTAGCTGAAAAGCAGCATCAGGAGAGAGCAGCCTGAAGTACAGCAGCTGGTGATCTGTCGTGTCCAACAGCAAGCCATGCCGTCTTGTAAACTCCGGTAGCCAGATCGGCTCTCAACGGATCAATGTCTGTGTATTTATCCCATGCGAACCTTGCCGTAGATACATCGGCTGCGCGAAGGCACTCAACTGGCAGCAGATCCGCTGGCGCGGCATCGGCTAGTGTCTGATCAGCTGATACCTGCTTCTCACTCTCTTGCTCGATCTTCTGATCACTGCCAATAAAATCCGTTTCTGAAAAATCAAGAGTCCGACTCCACGATAATGCGCAAAACATCGTCTGCCGAGTGTTTCCTTTTCTGCACTTGCTTCGCTCCCTTTTCACATGTCGATGCCATCTTGCCATTGTTTACATTTCGCAACTTACACACACGCAAGGTTTAGTTGCCGAGTCAACGAGTCTAGCATTCCTCCAAGCACAGAGGGAATGCCTGTGACGTGACAGTGAGATGTGTCGCCATTAACAGCTGATTTTCGCCCCCTATCCCTGGATGTCGACTTTTGTCGACATTCGCCTTCAACCCCTCCTGTCGACAAAAGTCGACATCCGCCCTAAAAGAGTTAAACTGTCCAGCTCCATGCCAACAATAGAGCCTGCCTTCCTCACCAATTTGTCCAGACGTGAGGCGTCTTTCCTCTTAATGCTGCCTCCCCAGCACACCACTGCATAGAAGAGGGCGCTCGCCACGACTGTCTGATAGAACATCTGCAGCATCTTATTACAGATGTTGAAGGATGCCAGCCTTCTAAGGAAGTATAGTCGGCTCTGTCCTTTCTTGCACAGCGCATCAGTATTGGCAGTCCAGTCTAATTTATCATCCAGCTGCACTCCCAGATATTTATAGGTCTGCACCATCTGCACACAGTCACCTTTGATGATCACGGGGTCTATGAGGGTTCTGGGCCTCCTAAAATCCACCACCAGCTCCTTGGTTTTGCTGGTGTTCAGTTGTAGGTGGTTTGAGTCGCACCATTTAACAAAGTCATTGATTAGGTCCCTATACTCACCCTCCAACCCCATTCCTGATGCAGCCCACGATAGCAGTGTCATCAGCGAACTTTTGCACATGGCAGGACTCCGAGTTGTATTGGAAGTCCGATGTATATAGGCTGAACAGGACCGGAGAAAGTACAGTCCCTTGTGGTGCTCCTGTGTTGCTGACCACAATGTCAGACGTGCAGTTCCCAAGACGCACATACTGAGGTCTGTCTTTAAGATAGTCCAAGATCCATGCCACTAGGTATGAATCTACTCCCATCTCTGTCAGCTTGTCCCTAAGGAGCAGAGGTTGGATTGTGTTGAAGGCGCTAGAGAAGTCTAGAAACATAATTCTTACAGCACCACTGCCTCTGTCTAAGTGAGAGAGGGATCGGTGTAGCATATAGATGATGGCATCCTCCGCTCCCACCTTCTCCTGATATGCAAACTGCAGAGGGTCAAGGGCGTGTTGAACCTGTGGCCTAAGGTGGTGAAGCAGCAGCCTCTCCATGGTCTTCATCACATGTGATGTCAGAGCAACAGGCCGAAAGTCATTCAGCTCACTAGGACGTGATACCTTTGGGACTGGGGTGATACAAGATGTTTTCCAAAGCCTCGGGACTGTCCCCTGTTCCAGGCTCAGGTTGAAGATGCGCTGTAGAGGACCCCCCAGCTCAGATGCACAGACCTTCAGCAGTCGTGGCGATACTCCATCTGGACCCGCTGCTTTGCTGGCACAAAGTCTCCTCAGCTCTCTGCTCACAGGTGCTGTTGTAATTATGGGTGGGGATGTCTCTCCTATGGTGGTATCAGCAGAAGGATGTGTGGAGGGTGCAGTACTCCGAGGTGAGAGTGAGAGTGGGTTAGGGTGGTCAAACCTGTTAAAGAAGTTGTTCATTTGGTTTGCTCTCTTCACGTCTCTCTCGATGGTAATACCTCGCTTCGAGCTGCAGCCAGTGATGATCTTCATCCCATCCCACACTTCCTTCATGCTGTTATTCTGCAACTTCTGCTCCATCTTTCTCCTGTACTGCTCCTTCGCAGCCCTGAGCTGGACTCGGAGTTCCTTCTGCACGCACTTCAGCTCATGCTGATCACCGTCTTTAAAAGCCCTTTTCTTCTGGTTCAAAAGGCCCTTGATGTCACTTGTAATCCATGGCTTGTTGTTAGCATAGCAGCGTACAGTTCTTACTGGAACTACAATGTCCATACAGAAGTTGATGTAGTCAGTAGTGCAGTCAACAACTTCCTCAATATTCTCACTATGAGATCCCTGTAGGATATCCCAGTCTGTAGTTCCAAAACATTCTCTCAGAGTATTCTCAGCCTCCGGGGTCCACTTCCTGAATGATCGTGTGGTTACAGGTAGGACTGTCACTTTTGGTTTATAGTGAGGCTGAAGCTGAACCAGGTTATGATCTGCTTTCCCAAGCGCAGGCAGCGGGGTGGCACTGTATGCGTCTTTAACGTTTGCATACAGTAAATCAATAGTCTTATTTCCCCGGGTGTTACAGTCAACATACTGGGAAAATGCAGGTAATGTTGTGTCCAGCGTCACATGGTTAAAGTCTCCAGCGATTAGCACAAGCGCCTCAGGGTGCTGCGTTTGTAACTTAGCAACAGCAGAATGGATGATGTCACTCGCTGACTCCACGTCCGCTCGAGGAGGAATGTATACAATAACAACAATGACGTGTCCAAACTCTCTGGGCAAGTAATAGGGATGTAAACTTATGGCCAACAGTTCGATGTCCCTGCAGCAAGTGGAGATTTTGTTACACCACCGTGTATTAACATAGAGAGCGAGTCCTCCTCCTTTGTGCTTCCCTCAGGTACTTGCATCTCTGTCCGCTCTAACTGTGCTAAACCCGGGTAGCTCCACGTTTGCATCTGGGATGGTTTTAGTTAGCCACGTTTCGCAAAAACACAACAAACTGCATTCTTTGTCACACATGGATAGTCTTCTGTGCTTATACACATCTATCCACACAGCTCAAGTCACAAAGAAGATTCTCAGAGCTCAAGTGTGTTTATCTCGATATGAGATGCCTGGAATTGCAGAGGGTAAATAATATATTGTCATTTGGAATACATAAATGTCATGTGTATTCTGTGTCTACAACGATCTATGTAAATGTAGGATGACAAGAAATGCGAGGCAGGAACTGGTGTTGACAAACCTGAGGGGGGAGATGTAAGGTTTCTAAACTCTTTTGGGATTTCCCCCAACTGGATGACACACCAAACAGCATCTGAAAGCGCGATTGTCGAGTCTGTGGAAGACAGTCTATCAATTGCCGGGGCAACCGCAGGCTGATAGCGCTGTAGCGGCTCGCCGTGAAAGCAAATCCAAAAAGATTGCGGTTGCGCTATAAGCGCCTGCCATCATTGGGTATGCAAGGGACATTATAAATGAAGGGAACAGTATTACTTGGCCACTAACCTGGCCACGACCCTGCCTGATTGCTGTGTCTGTGTATAGGAGAGTGGTAGATCCCACTGCAATAAATAGCTGTTCCGTTCAAGCGGAATAAAGCTGGTTTTGCTAAAGTACTGAGACTCAGCCTCTTGTTTTGGGGTGCAAGACAAGGACTCTCATGTCACAACATGAAAAATATTTCTGTATTAGTTATGTGTTCAACAATTCCTGCCTCACATTTCCTGTCATTCTACATTTACATAGTTCATTGAAGAAACAGAACACACGTGAAGTGCATGTGTTCTAAATAATGATATATTATTTACTCTCTACAACTCCAGGCACTTCACACCCAACTAAACAGACTTGATCTGGGAGAACTTTTTATCCAAGTTGAGCTGTTGTGGCGGGGGGTTGGAGTAGCTGGCTGCTTGCTGCTTGTGCTGATTGACACATTTACAAAACAAAATATGCTAATGGAGAGGTGTGAAGGAATTTAAGGTGGCCTGGGATTATGAGTTTTTCTGTAGGTTTCAGAGGATTCTAATGTTAAAGGAGTGATACAGTAGTTGCAAAAAGCACCCATTAAAGAATATCAAGGAAAAGATTAAAATGTTAGCCAATTATTTCACTCTGGAGAAATGGTGATCTGAGTCCAAGAATGAGCTTAGCTTGTTTTGTTTTACTTTGAAAGGTTGTATTTGAACCAATGAAAAAAAACACAAAGTGATCAATGTGACCTTTATCAAGGAAAGTTAAATGTTCTACAGTAAGCTTTGTAGGGATTTTCAACCTAATAATTCAAAAGTGCAAACAATAACAGCTGAGTTTCCTGAAATCAATTACTCCTATAGGGTAAGAAGCAAAATACAAGCTACATTTTTAAGGTTCTGAAAACCCTACTTAATCTTCCACTTTACAAGTAAGTATAAGATAATTCTTTTTTAACTCTGCATCTGAATCATTTCAAGTCCATTGAACAACAACTGATTGACAGTATTTTCACTATATGGTGATATTTTGGTAGTTAAATTAAATAAATATTTAATATATAAAAGCTTATTCCCATCACTAAAAAATATTGAATTTTTCCTCAAAAGTATTGCATTATGTCCCAGTACTTATAAGGTTATTTTACAATAATTATTGCATTATTTTACAAAGATATTGCCTGATTCTGCCAGTAACATTGTGCATCAGTTATTTTGTTCTATTTTTTCAAAACATTGATGGATTGTATAATTTTGATCTGGATAAAACAAGATTGGTATTTGAAAATCCGTGGATTACAAATCAGTGATATATATATATATTATTGTCACACACGTGTTTAGGAGACAACTAAAGGGCTTGAATACATGTGATTCCACACCAGACCAGGGGGTGGCGAAGTGCACTAATTTTCCCCTCTCGATCTTTTGCAGACCATTCTAGGGAAATCCCGCCAAGCTCTGGGGCAGCCAACGATGTCACTTCCGGTTCCAGTATTGATGACATCACTTCCTCCACTGGCCTTTAAAGCTGCCATCTTGTCTCAAGAGAATCAGTTCTGTTTTGGACTCTTATGTGAACATGTAAACTTTGTTAAATCAATTTTGCAGCCAGGAACAATTATATGGGTGGCTGCCCCAAACCTTCACAACATCTTGTGGTCGTTTTTGTGACAGTGGCGTAGTCGGCAGGATAGAAAAACCCCAGAAGAGAACAGGACTGGACCTGAATAATGAAGAGGTGGGAGAGTACCTGGGCCGAGCTTCCAGGTGGGGGTTGCATCTCGGATTTCGGAAAGAACCGGTGCAGACTCTGCTCCCTGTGTCTAATTCCGGGCCACCTAAATCAAATAGGGAGAGTGTCGATGGGACATACAGACATGGACTGGTCTCTATGGGGGAAGCGATGGGGACCTATTATGCTCTCTCGGAGGAGAGAGCTGTCCTCCCCACCGCGGCTAAAGCCCTGGAGCAAAGTGGGAGTTCCCCAGACCAACAGGTGAGGAAATTGCAGGAATGGAGATTTGACCCTGAGTGGTCTACCCGAGAGTAGCTTGATGCTCTCTGGGAAGAGATGGCAGGTTGGCTAAGACCCACTGAATGCACCACCTTCCAAATCGTCAAGAATGTGGCCTGCTTTATATTAATAAATAACCTGCCAAAGCATTTCACACAGCCGGTCTGGGGAGAGTTTTCTAACATAAACGAGCTCATTGAGCTCATCGATACATCTAGGGCAGCCTTGCAATTTGGGAGAGCAGAACGGGCCTTAAGTGGACACCGCAGAGATTATGTCCCTCTTAATCTGCCCTCTCGGCATAAACTGGAGTTTGCACTGGAACCCCGAATCCGTGGGTGCAGCCCTCGGTCGGGGGCAAGGCAGAATGTAAATGGAGAGAGGGGGGTGGATTGTGTGCGCTTTCAAACCCCTTGTTAATGGCTCATACGGGAAAGGTAATAGTAAACGGTTTCAAAGTAAAAGCTCTTTTTGATTCTGTCAGCAACATTTCTGTTGTTGATCGCCGATACGTACTACCGTAACAGTGGTTAAAAATAAAGACCAGTATTACCTGTGTACACGGAGATATCCGCTGCTATAAATCCGCCTGATGTTTCATCAGCCACGGAGGATCACTTAAAAGAATCACCATAGCGGTCCTCCCAAATACACCGTTCGCTGTGATTCTCGGGTGAGACTGGTCTGATATTAAAAGCGGTGAAATACTGATCCCTTCTAATCCGAAATTGGGCCAATTACAGATGGGAATCCTCCATCTCAGGTTGTCTCCACACCGTGTACTCAGCCGGTGGAGAGAGATATGGGAGACCAAGAGGAAGATGGGGAACTTCCTGGACCGTCACGGACCACTACGTCATTTGTCCGCATCTCGCCAGAACGGGATGACTCTCCACCCCTTGAGGTCAGACCAGACCCTCTCTCAGATCTGAGCTTCCAATTTAGACAAACACTGGCCTCATTTAATAGGGAACAATGGAATGATGATTCCCTTAAATTTGCAAAGAATGCAGTGATTCTCGTCAACGGCCAAAGCACTCTTCAGCCCATTCCACAGGGGCCCCACTTTGTTATAGAAAATGATTTATTATATCGGGTGAGTGTGCACGAGGGAGAGGTGCGGAAGCTGTTGCCAATCCAATGAAATTTCCGGTGGCAACTTTGTTAGTTAGCGCACGCTCACCTGGGCACCAAGAAAACATTAGAGCATATTAAGCTCTGTTTCTATTGGCCGGGAATTAACGAGGAGGTTCGCCACTTCTGTATTTCGTGTCCAGAATGTCAGCTGCGGCAAATTCCTAGGAGGGACCGTGCTCCTCTTGTTCCCCTTCCCTTAATTGATGTCCTATTTGAAAGGACAGGGGTTGACATAGTGGGACCCATGGAACCCTCGGCCCGAGGACATAAATATATATTAGTCCTCATGGATTATGCGACCCGATATCCAGAAGCTGTTCCATTGTGCTCAGCTAATTCTAAAGCAATCACACGGGAACTAATGGGGGTCTTTGCGCGAGTTGGGGTTCCTAAAAAAGTCCTTACGGACCAAGGGATGCCATTTACCTCAGAGACGTTCAGGGAAATGGCCAAGTTACTTAAAATAAAGCACTTGAAAACCGCGGTGTATCATCCTCAAACCGACAGTCTAGTCGAGAGGTTTAATCAGACTCTCAAACAGATGCTTCGCAAGGTGGTCAGCGGTGATAGAAGGAACTGGGATCAACTCCTCCCCCTCATACTCTTTGCCTACAGGGAAGTACCTCAAGCCTCAACGGGGTTCTCACCCTTTGAATTATTATATAGACGACAACCCCGGGGCATATTGGACATTTTAAAAGAAGGTTGGGAAGGAAAGGCTCTTCCCTCGACTAATATTTTGGAATATATCTCGCAAATACACGATAGATTTGAGAAAATTCAGCCCATACTAAATAGTCACATGGAGGATGCGCAAGCCGTACAGGCCCACATTATGACCATGGCATGACACTTCGGGAGTTCCCACCTCCCACTCTAAACTACTTGCCCAATGGCAAGGACCAGACGAAGTTAAGGGGAGAAAAGGACTCGTCGACTATTTGGGGAAACAGCCCAATCGTCGACCGAGTGAGCGGATATATCACGTGAATCTGCTGAAACTGTGGAAGGAAAGGGACCCTGATCCCACCTCCGGCCAGCCCAGCTCCATCTTTGCTCAGACTAACACACTTAACTTCAGGTCTAACTTGAATACCTGACAGAGGCGATAGTTCGAAGCAGTTATCTCGTCTGTCCCAGAGGTGGTAGACGAAAACCCCGGAAGTACCTCTCTGGTTACCCACAATATTGTGACTGAACCCGGGGTTATAGTCCGAGAACACCCCTATCGTCTTCCAGAGGCAAAGAAGGCTGAAGTGGAACTGGTAATCAAGCGCATGCTGGACCTAGGAGTCACAGAGGAGAGTCATAGTCCCTGGTCCAGCCCAATTGTCTTGGTTTCAAGCCCGACGGGAGCTGGAGGTTTTGCAGTGACTTTCCATTCGGGTTACACGGGGCTCCTGCGACTTTCCACCATCTGGTGGACAAAGTGCTCCGCCCCCATAACACGTATAGTTTCCCTACAAAAAATCCAAAATTTGCAATGTTAAACTTGTCTTTCCAGATCTTAAAATGTCCCAGAATTGTTTCTTCTGAACACCATGAAATCTCTGCACTTAACACAGTTGGCCATGAAGCTGTGACTTAGGCATTCTCATCAAATCGATCTGGTTCTGCAAAACCACAACTGTAGTGCTGGCTGTCTTTGCTTCACAGACAATGAACGGGGTTAAGTAGTGATTTTTTTCAGTGGATGACAGTAATTATCCAGTTATTACTGCCATATGGGAGAGCAATGATGCTCACAGCATTATAGACATTTATCACGGCTTTCTTTTGTTTAAGAAGTCTTGATGATGCAAATTCATGAAGGAACTAATGACCTTGATGCAGCATTACACCTCCAATAAAACTTTCAACAAAAATAAATAAACAAATACACTTCCATGTAAGGGTGGCGCAGTGGCAACACTGCTGCCTTGCAGTAAGGAGACCTGGGTTCGCTTCCCGGGTCCTACCTGCATCGAGTTTGCATGTTCTCCCTGTGTCTGCGTGGGTTTCCTCCGGGTGTTCCGGTTTCCTCCAACAGTCCAAAGACATGCATGTTAGTTGAATTGGCGGTCCTAAATTGTCCCTAGTGTGTGTTTGGTGTGTGGGTGTGTGTGTGTGCCCTGCGGTAGGGGGGTGCCCTGCCTGGGGATTTGTTCCTGCCTTGTGCTGGCTGGGATTGGCTCCAGCAGACCTCTGTGATCCTGTGTTAGGATATAGTTGGTTGGGTAATGACTAACTGACTGACTTCCATGTAAACTTTAATTTTTAATGTAGCTGATGGAAAGGGGTCAATGACTTTCAACATCTTTTGACTGCTCAGCTGCAAAGCAAAAGGAATCCTGTAAGAAAATTGTAGTGATAGGTGTTGAGAAAGTTCAACATGTATAGCAATGCACCATGCAGTGGGAAAAAAAAACTGCTGTCATTTGCATGGAATATATAATGACAAAACAGAAGTAACCAATATTTTAATGCCATGCGGAACTGTTAAAAAATAAAAAAATAATAACTGTCAAATTAAGTAATGTAAATGAGGTCTGGGCTCAGAACGGTAGGTTGGTGCTGGAAATGTGGTTCAGATAAAGTCTGAAAGCCAGTAGACATGATCAAATGTCTGGCCACTGGAGTTGCCGCTATTAATTTCACAGTTGCAGAACTTTACTGTTGTAAACTCCTCCTTCCATGTGGGATAGAGGTAAGAAATCACTCCAATCACAGTCTGAACTCAGAAAGCACTTCAATTCCTGTTGCTGTTGTCTGTAACCAAAGTAAATACAAAAACGTAATGTCACAACATTACAAACAAGTGCACATTTTAACTACTCTGCGTGTCTAAGTTTAACAAATACTTGAACCTCTTTAAATCCTATTATTTGAATAAATATACTTTTTAGCAAGGACACACATCATTAACGTCTCAAGTGATATGGGAAAAGGATGAACTGATCTCACAACGTACAGCAAGTAAACAAATGAACGGAAAAGGTAATGAAAATGTTTAACAATTGGTTTTCCAATGTTCTGCCTTTAGAGGTCGTCATTTAACCTGGCAAAGGACTGTGCTTGTTCCTCCATTAGGCATTAAATTCAAGTATTACTCGAGTAAAAAAAAAAACTCCAAATTACTAGACAATTTCAACATCAGTGTGTAGTAAAACAAAATTTTGAGTGCAGGCTTGTCATCTTCATAATGAAACAGACTGAACAAATGAGTAGCAGCAAGGACACCAAATCTACATTGAAGTGTTGCAATCCTGGAACAGGTTCTGCTTATAAAACAGAAGATACTGTTTCATCATTTCATCCAGAAACAATTGAATGAAATGTAGTGAGAAAGTACTATTACAGATTGATCTTGTGAAACTGTGATTACTGCTTGCTAGACTGATTGATTCTGTGCATAAAATATTGGTGTTTGCATATTGGTATCTTTAATATTTATCCATTTACTCTGAATAGCTGAAACATGGCGTAGTAAAGTGAATTACTGAGATGTGAACCTTTACACTCTTTCCATTGAATCTTTGCTACAATCTGTCTGCAGCTAGGAGTTTCACTCTAACCTGCCCCCCAAAAAAACAGTACACTAACTGGATCCAAAAAAACAGAAATAAAAAAAAATATATAAGAAAATGTACAGTTCTAACCAAAAATTTGCTATTGCTTTGTGATAATTTCACTTCATTAAGTATTGCAACATAGAAGTGGAAACAGGTGACTTAAAAATAGCTTGATTACTTGGTTATGACATAATCACAGCTAAGGCAATTTACAACACAAGTTCAATAAATATAAATATGTATCGGCTACAATTTTCAGATTGTTGGAATGAATTTAATAGTGCATATGAACCAATTCACATACTCTAGAAAATAAAAATTCAGTTGAAATGTAATTTAAAGTTAAATAAACAGAAAGGGCAAGAGTATTGGATCTTCGAGGATTCGTCCTAAAAATTTGTTTCTAAATTACAACATAGTGTAGTAAGATTTTTAAAACACATTTTGAGACAGTCAACAAGTTTCTCAAAGGCCTTACACTATTTGAGAGGAACTTGTAAGATTCCCTCTGGCTTTCTCGAAAGGAGTGATTCCTGTGATCTTATGTGATAGCTATTGCACTCTAGTGTAGAATTATATGTTACAAATAAACTGTTAATTGGAATAATTTTTACACTTTCTACAGATTTGTATTATTGAACTGTACTATAATGATGTGTAGTTTGCACCTAGATTTACTTGCACTATGGGGCTGTCTTTATTGTGAATGGCTGTGTGAGGAGTACGTAGGAGTAGATGGGACAGAACATGAAATAGCGTTTTCAAGGTATAAGGTGTCATATCTCTGCCTCCCAACAACAACAAATGACGCTGACTTTTACAATGATCTATAACATGGTCTGCAGACAGCCAAAAGAGATTTATGTGGGTCTCCAAATACATATGATCGTGGCACATTATAATTAAAATCCCAATTAACGAGTGTGAAATGTTTGTAGAAAACGTTTTCTTGCTTAGAATGTGCAGATCATCCGTGATAACAGCAATATAACCCATTTATAAGGAACGCTATTTCTAGTACATTTCATTAATTACAAATTTTCCTACATTGACTTCAAATGCCTAATATTGCTTTACACCTGATCCCTCTTTCAAACTGCTACTTTTATGAAAACTTTACACCACCTTCCCTCTAAAATCAAATTTTTTTTTAAATATTTTTGTTTGACCTGTGTGAGGTTCTCTTGTCTTACTGATCTTCTTGCAAACTTTCAAGAAAAAGAGCAAAGAGCTTGTCGAGAAAATACAGAGGAAAACACGAGTGAAACTCCTACCACTTGTTATCGAGGAACTGATCTCATATGAGACTAAAATGATAAAGACAAGTTACGTGACTAATCAGACTAAACATTACCATCTTTTTTTTTCTCTCCTTTTTTTTGCTGCCTAACAAAATAAAGCCTAGCTTCCGGTGGAATCGATAAATTGGTAAAATTTACAAATTAATGTAAACACAAACTGCACATATCTATAAAATCAAGCGTGAAACGGTATATACAGTATTATAAATAAATACATAATAAAGACATCGACTTGCAATAACAATAATTTCAAAAGTCGAAGAGCAACAAAATACTGTCAAATAATGACAAACTTGTCACAGGAAATTTCTAAACATAAAAAAAAAACAAAACAATGGCAAGTCACCGTTGATTTTTTTCTTTACGGCTATGCAAGAGACAATCTTATAAAGTAATTTTAATGCTAAATTCACATCTAATTTCAATAGAATATCAGTTTCTTATAGTTACTTAGAATATAGTATACTCTTTTACTCGCTATAAGTTAACATCAAATTGAACTTCCTTTGGTATAACTTTAAAGTGAGTGTTAATTAAGCGAGTTGGGAAATCGTCCTATTGCTAATGTAGACTGTTAAGAGAAGTTTGCAACAACAGATTGGCACACAGTTTTCTGACCATTTAGATATGAACATATGAAAGTACAACTGTACGACCAAACATAAATAATCATGAAACGAGATAAGTAAACCTTAAACAGAACTTTCTTTGAACAAGAACTTTTTTTTTTCTTTAATACCATATTCTTCTTTTTATCTCTCTCTCTTTTTGTGTAGTACTAGGGTGTTGTACCGTGTTAGCCATTATGAATGTAGAGAAAAGCCAAGCAAAATTACATCTTGCCTGAGTTGCCTCGAAAGCTTGCATATTGTAATCTTTTTAGTTAGCCTATAAAAGGTGTCATTTTGCTTGGCTTCTCTCTTTTTGTGTGAATTGTTTTGTTTTGAAACTTGCCTAAACTTTTAAAACGAATATATTTGGTCTCTAGAATTATTTGAAAACGCATCACACTGGTGCAAGAATTGTCCTGTGAAGCAGACTTAAAGCTGCAGAACTTCGGTAATTTGTGGCAAATGCAGCTACAGGCTATATTTAAAGTTGTGCTGATTTAATAGTACAAATTCTGGAAATTTCCTGCATGGGAACTATTAGTAAATATGTCAATCCGAAAGTTGAGACATCTCAGTAGGATGTAATTCAGTCTCATTGGAAAATTTTTTTTTATTAAATGATAATTTAAAAGAGCTCGTAAAAAATCGTATCTTTTGTTTTTGACAGAATTACAATGATAAGTAAAATCGCTAAGTTTGAATGGCTTATTGTCGTTTAAATAAGGAATTAAAGTATATGAGCAACTACAAAAGAAAAGTCACTCATATTCTCATTTTCATCATTCAGGTAATATATATATATATATATATATATATATATATATACACATATACACATATATATATATATATACTGTACATATACACACACACACACACACACATATATATATATATATATATATATATATATATATATATATATATATATATATATATATATATATATATATATATCGCACGCAGATAATCAATCTGCTGTACTTTTTCACATCAGTAAAATATATAGGTACATTTGCAAGCCATTATGAAATACTAACCATATCTGAATATTTGTAATTTTAATTCAATTACTGCAGTAGTAGGCAACTTTGATCTGTTATACAGTAAAGACATAAACAGTAATTATAATAATTGTATAAAACAGCGCTTCTAAGTGATGAAGTGCATTTCATATGAGGGCTATCTCGGAAAATAACACAATTGCAGGTATGGTAAAGTTTGCGTCCACGGTTCATTTTCTTGCACTTAACGCTTTCTATGACCATGGATATTCGCATGTTTTTCATTTTATTATGTGATAGATTTACAATACTTTTATGCTGAAATGAATACACTTAATTCGTTTGTGGGAAGAGTCTAACTTTTATTCATCGACTACATAGCTGTAATACACAAACAGACATACAAAAGGTATAACTGAAGATACTACAGTGCCAGAACAATACAAAAATCGACGGTCACTAATGCTCATTCATTAAACTGATCAGTGATGATCCCGGATTACATATTTTACACGTTATTAAAAGTTTAAATGATTTTCTAAACCAGGGGTAAAACAGAGCATATATGATTGGATTAAGACCAGAGTTAATATTTCCTATCCATAAGCACGCCCAGGCTACTCCAGAAGACACAGCAAAATTCATGAACTGGTTTAGGAGAGAACACACGTAGAATGGTAGCCAACACAGAAAAAAAACAGTGACTACTATACCTAATGTTTTTGCTGCTTTTCTTTCCGATTTTTTAGAAATATTCCTGTTCTTTTCTACAGAGTTCTTTTGCTGAGTAGATATTGCCCTTGCATGCCGTTTTGCAATTAGAAAAATTTTCGCATAAAGTGTTATCATTACAGAAACCGGTAGAATAAACGAATATATAAGATCAATTGTAGCGCATGTCGAATTGAACACAAGAACGCAATCACCTGGACAAGGGTCTACTCCAATAACTCCTTCAGTATTTCCATTATTAAACATCATCAGACAGATATAAGTGAAGGTTGAGATCCAGATGGCTGAAACAGCCAGAGCGCCGGTTCGAACTGTTATTTTATTTGAATATGTTAATGGGTGACAAATAGCGATGTATCGGTCAATGGCAATCACAGACAAATTAATAACGGAAACTGTTAATAAAAAAGCAAGGCAGATTGTATATATAAAGCAAAATACTTCACCAAAGTACCAACATGTTTCTATAGACTGAATGATCATAATGGGCATAATTAAAACACCAACAAAAAAATCTGCTACGGCCAAAGACAGTACTAGGAGATTGGTTGGTGTATGAAGCTGCTTGAAATGAGATATAGAAATAATCACTACTAAATTTCCACAAAACGTTACTACTACCAAAACGCCCGCCAGAATGTAAAGCAGCACGGAAACAGAAGGCGTTCGAACTTCTTTTGTGCAGGAGACATTGCCTGGATAGTAACAGAAATACTCCACGTGATCGATTAGCTCGTCTTGCATCGCAGTCGACAAGAGGTCGACGATCAGATATCTGAAGTAGCTGCTCTGTCACATTATTTTAAAGTGCGATCCTGTAATAAACACGGGAGGCACTGCGTCGGAGGTGCTTTTATATCCGTAACAGGCACTCATCACTAGTGAGCCTCTAATTAAGCAAATGCCATGAGACTGCTAGTGTTTTGATTTAAGAAATTGGTACTTAATTACTGTTGACCACATTGTTTTTTTTTAACATTCTCGTGTTTATTTTCTTAACCACTTTCAAGTTTTGTCACATGAATAATGACTAATTAATTTTATCAAAACAGCCAGATTCAAGGTCACCTCCTGTGTATTTAATTTGTTCATTTGGGTCATCACCTTTTAAACAAATTAATGAAAGTATACGTATACTGATTTGAAAGTCATTGTCATTTGCATTTGTTATGCTTTTTAAAAAGCGAGCATACATTAAGTTATAACGTCTACATAACTTCATGTGTAACGTGTTCTTTTTTACATTTGTTCACATCTTTAGAATATTAGATATCCTTGGACAATTATTACACAAAAGACATTACATTTTCAGATCCTTTGCTGCCCAAAGACACACATTATGAAGCTCTTGGGAGTTAAAGCCTGTCTAGTCAGCATAGGTGCTGGGAAGAAAGTACTGTAGCTATGAAGAGAGTAGCAATAAAACAAGTGACGGCAATATACAGTAGTCATACCTGTAAAAATGTAATTGAACATCAGTACAATAATAATAAATACATCAGCAAAATGCACTTTAAAAAGGTCTCAAAGTACAATGTACCGAGGCTAAGAAATATATTGAGATTCATACATGCAACAGTGAATCAACATGTGGAAAATTACTTCATCAGCCAAAATATTAAATAGTTGATTTCATTTCTTTTTGTTTTAAATAGCTCAATTAATGTCATGCACTATTACAAAACACTTTAAAAAACGCAAACAAGATTTCAATGTAGTTTTTCAACGAAACTATTTTTTAAAGGAAAAGAAAAATTGTTTGATAACAAGTACATGTGTTAGGATGTTTGGTTTGCTGGAGTGTGTTTTCTTGCTGTTTATACTGTTGTGTGTATGCGTGTGCATGTCTGTGTGTGTGTGGACTTTATTTAATTTCTGCCCTCTGATTTATTGTTTGTGTTTAAGTTTGTCTTGTTTAACATCAATGTTGTCATCTACAAGTACTAAGCGTGTGTGCTGCTAGGTTGCAAAATAATATCTTTATTCATAATTTACTTAAACAACTGTTTGTTTTCTAACAATAATTTTTAACGTGCATTTTAATAAATATATAGAAAACAGACACTTTTAACACAAGGTTTTGTTAAACTTTATAAGTCTATTTCACTTTCACACTAACCTTTGATTTAATTAATTATTGAAAGTTGTCATATAATACAAAATTCAATCATTAGTCCTCAAAATTAAATAAAATCTTATTACCACTTAATTATATTTGATCTGTTTCTCCCTCTGCCAATAAACTGACAACTTAATGACACAACATTTGCCATACTGAAGAGAACAGCTCAACCTAGTTAATGCAGGATCATAATGGGTCTCTGAAAGAGACTTTGAATATTTTTGCACCTTAAAAAAGTGGAGTAGTTGGAGCAGCAAGAAATCAACCAAAGTTTACTGACAGTGCATGTGCTCTTAGATTAGAATGTCAAAAACGTCAGCATACATAAAGAATGAATAAATTACACTTCTACCAAGCAGTATGGACTAATAACCTTTAAAGGTATAAAAAAAATTATCTGTGTCTGCTGAAATACTATTTCAGATTAATACATAAATAACATTCATGTACTGTTTTGAACAAAGACTAAATTGATAAATGGGAAATCTGAACTGCCATGAAAAATGCTTACAAATATCAGTAGCATTGATTATATGAACGTCTTTGATGCCATATACAGTGCATATTTTTAGACATAGTCATCATTGCAACAAAACTGTAACTAACCATACTACCTCTGAAAAAACAGATTTTCTCTAACAATATGCCATCCTCCTCTTTTCTTTTGACCTCGGCCAAAGTCTTTTTCCTTCCTCCTAGCTCCAAATTTGAAAAATACAAGTTGGAAGCATTGGATGGGGGCATGACAGCTGTCAATCATCTTTATGAAGAATGACAGTTAAATTGCCCAAGTTTGTACTACCAGCTGTTAAATAAGCAAGGACAGACATAAAAAAAAGTTGGGTTCTCAACCAGAAAACCATGTATAATAGTTGACAAAATGTGTCTTTTCTTGAAAAAATGGAAGCTGTGATCCCTGAAGTGTTTGTGTTGGGCAAATGACACTGACGTCCTGTCTGAGTCATCTTTAAATGTCATTGGCTGGTAGGGATGGGGTCAAGAGCAGAGTACAAGTGGCATCATTGGTAACTGAGAATGGGAGAATAAAGTTGTATTAGAGGTAATGCAACCCTCTTTTGTCCACCAAATTGCCCACTTAAATCAACCCCAGAAAGACACTCATGATGCTCGCAGGAAAGACAGCCAATTATTGGACTGGAAGATATACAACTTTTCAATTTTTATTTGATCCTATACATTCATTTTTTGTAATTACATTTTTGGGAATTCAGTTTAGAATGGCAATCAAATTCATCTTCATCCTCTGCTTCTCTTCACCTTGAAGAGATTTTCACTCCAGTTTTATTATACCATAGGATTTTCTGCTCTAATAACTTTAACTTATAATTAGCATTTTTAATTTGTTGTTTACAAATCAAAAATGAGTAAATGTGTCAAATGATGTCATATACTTCATATGAATTTTAAGTACTATTAGGTTTTTATTGTTTAAGATCAGAGTGTTCTTTAAGAGTATTGTGCATTTCACAGCAAATGTAATTCGCTACTACTCATTTCTGAAACAGTATTATATTTTAATAACTAAAGTACTCTGCGGTGGGTTGGCACCCTGCCCAGGATTGGTTCCTGCCTTGTGCCCTGTGTTGGCTGGGATTGGCTCCAGCAGACCCCCGTGACCCTGTGTTCGGATTCAGCGGGTTGGAAAATGGATGGATGGATGGATAACTAAAGTACTTCTTATATGATTTTTAAAGCATGATTAAACAAACACATGCTATAGGTTCTCAGCTCTTTACCAAGACTTTAAATACTGCCAGCCAGTAAGAGACAGCTTGACAACAGATGCACAGAAAATTGAAATACTAGGGAGAGCATTGCAGAGGACACATGACCTCTAATGGACTAGCACAATCACAAGAAGAGAGAATCCAAAATAACTGCTAAGCATTGTGACCCACCCTCTTCCATCAGTTTGTGGTCTTGAGACACAAGTCTATAACTATCATTTCTCTTAACAAATACTTCCATTCCATCCTTGGAGTCAGTTCTTGCTTCCATCATAGTACAATTAGTCTAGCTCTTGAAGACTCTTCAAAGGCAAGTTCAAGGTGCGTGTGGAGCTCTCTCCTAAACATCAGTGCTTTGGTGGTAAAGCAAGTGGATTCCAGGATGACACAGTGGTACAACAGCAAAACCAATGACAAACAAAGGACCCAATCTTTCTGGTTTTGAGGCATCTGTTTAGCAAGCAGATTGGTAAATGATTGGTTGAGACTTTTTACAAATCCATCAATCAAGGTGTACAGCTGTGTTAAGCTCAAGTGGGTTCCCTAAATACTGAGTTATTGGCACATTTCTTGGAATGCATTAGGCTCTGAATTGTAGCTCTAGTCACTGTGAATTGTGTCTGGAAAATTATACCTAGTAAATGTTCCTTCTAATGCCCACCTTGTAACTTTTCAAATGTCCAGCTGTGCAGCAAATAAGCTTCAAGCCACTTGCTAAAGTAATTCAAGTCATCTGTCATTATAATGGACAAGCTTTACTGCAAGGAGATATTCAGGCACCTTCACTGCAAATCCTTTTCCAGCTACTGTGTCCTAGTTCTGCCACATGGAAATGCGGCAACTGCAGTCACTTGCGGAGCTGATAAACCTTTGTCTTCAACTTGTCCAACTCAGCCAGTTGCAGCTCTATTTCCACTATTATATACAGTCTTCCTACATCTGCCACTTTACAAGTGAGTATGAGATTTCTTTCTTAACTCTGCCTCTGAAGCATTGTAAGCCAAATGAAAAACAATTGATTGACAATACTTTCATTATATAGTGATATTTTTGGTACTTAAATGAAACAAATATGTAAAGCTTATTCACATGACTCGAAAATATTTTTTTTTCATTAAAGCATTGCATTATTGTCCAATAATTATTGGGTTATTCTACAATAATTATTGAATTATTTTGCAAAGATATTGTCTGCTTCTGTCATTAACAATTTGCATGAGTCTGCTTCGGTCATCTGGGGCTGGTTTTTTCAAAATTTACTCTGCATTAAACTTGTCTGGATAATCAAATCCCCCTTTTTCCTACCTCACATCAAATTGATCTCAGTTCCAGTTTTTCAAAACTTTGACTGACTGGATAATGCTGATCTGAATAAAACATGATTGATATATGAAAATCTATGGATTTCATGTCAACTCTCACCTACTGTCTAGCTATATTAGTGTCTTTTGAATTAAAGAAATGTCTAGTAAACCACTTCAAGAGAAATGTTATTTAATTTCCAGTTGGCAGTTTGCAAATTTGAATAAATATTAATAATGATTCACTTTAGCATTTCTAATGTCCCATCCAGCTGCTCTGAGGATGAGGCCACTTTTCATTATCACTGTGGAGTGAACTTTGCATCTTCGTCCTATGTTTTGAAGCACAATGCAGACACAGATGATATTGCATGCTTTGGATTCACACACAGCTGGTTTATGCATGTAAAGCACCTCTTCAGCACTCCACTAAAAATCTCAATTGTTCCACTTGTTGTTGAATAAGCTGTGTTGAATGCCAGCTCTGCGTCAGTGCCAGTTCACCAATATGACTCCATCTGGTTGCTGTTGCTGGAACTTATTGAAAATATTGTTCTCCTTGAGTATTCAAGCATCATGAACTGATCCAGTCCATCCTATAACACAGTTTGCAATAATTATGTCAGCATCTCTCAAAAGATGCACATTTATACTATGCTGTCCTTTACTGTTCACAAATTCCTATTCACCCTTATGGAGTGCTTGAATGTGAACATGGGTACAGTCTTTCACACCAATAGTGTTTGGCATTTTACCCATCGAGAAAAATCATGCTTTGTCTTGTTGAGGTACTCTGTATTTGCAGGAAAAAAGGGGTTCAGAAGACTTGACAAGACAGATAAGATTCTATGAATGATTGAACATCATAGGACAAAGTGGTCATTGCCCCTTCTGCTAGGCAATAGTGGTACACCAGGCCTGTTAAGAAAGCAGATTTAACAGGGTTGCAGGCATACACCTGCACAAAACCCCCACTTGCATTCCAAACAAAATGGCTAAACTCCAGCTTGAACCTGGATCTGCCTGGACTTCATCTGATAACAGAGATGTAAATCAGAGGTGACCATCTAAAGATCTCTTGAACCAGAAGGTATGAAATACACTCAAGCAAGGACAAGGACCTATTCAAGGGATGACACCTAAGATGGACAGAAGACGTTGCCTATTACAAAAGTGATTTTTTAACTAGAAGTGTTTTTAATCCAATCAAGAAAAGGTTCAACCTTCTCCACTATTGTTGTGTTTTTACACTTAAACCAACAGTAAACTAGTATATTATTAAAGACAGACACAGATGCAGCAATTAACAAATTTCCATCATTTTATGTGTGTAACAAGTTCCGGCAGTAAGATGCGCCTTAATACCAAGGTGCAGGCACATCACACATTCAATGCAATTATTTGTAACATTAAATAGATATTATTTAGTGTTAAATTCTTACATATACATAACATTTACTCCCACCCAGCTTGGATATGTTTTTTTATTTATAATATCTACAAAACACTTGGCATGGATACAAAACATGAACATAAAGACAGCTAAAGCATACTATATAAAAGTGCACCATTTATTACGGTGTACTAAAACATTTTGGACAAATCGGCATTCTGATGTGCCATTGCATTTTTAAAGTAGAATGTGAGCCAAACAAAATACATTGTCCCGGACTGTATTTGACAAAACATGCACTGCCAGTTGAAGTGAATAATGAACTGGTATGCAGAAGCTACCCCTACCATCAACAAAACTTACATAAACTTTGACTTAACGTATTCCTTATAAACAAAACCCATGGTAAACATAATGTAACAAAAACCTTAAATGTATCTATAGAAAACATTTATATAGGGTGAAATCCAGTTTACCAAAGCTAACAGACTCTTAAGTACTTTCAGGAAGTTTACGAATCCTCTCAGGATAGCGTCTTTCTTGTGCAGGTGGAGCAGAAATTTGAGATGAGGTTGCGTCAGCAGATTCTTGAGGCTGAGATTCACCAGCAAGAATGGATGAATCAGGTGTCAAGAAGGTAAAGTCATTTGAGTCCTGAGGAATGATCAGCTCCTCAGCCTTGTCTTGTGATGTGTCTTCCTGAGATTGTGCATCTAGAAGCTGGTCAATATGTCTGCGCCAGACTGTATCATGCCCCACTTGCACTGTGTATGTCAGTGGACCAGTCTTTGACACAATCTTACCAAGTTGCCATTTCTGATTTGAGTGTCGGTAATCTTCTAGCAAGCACTTTTTGTCCAACCTCAAATATTCTAAGCTTGCGTTGATTTTGGTCTTGGAAGCACTGCTTCTTTTGCACATGTTTACACAAATCAGGTTTCAGCAGATCTAAGCATGATCTCAAGTTTCTTCCCAGGAAAAGCATTGCTGGAGTCTGACCTGTGGTTGAGTGAGCTGTGTTTCGATAAGCTAGAAGGAAGCTTGCAATTTTCGTATGTAGCAACTCTTTTTCCTTTTCCATAGCTTTCATAGATAGTTTGAAGGACTGAATAAAACGTTCAGCTAGACCATTTGTTGCACGATGGTAAGGAACATAGGTGATGTGCTTAATGCCATTCTTTTTTACAAATGCCTGGAACTCAGCAGATGTAAACAGAGTTCCATTGTCACTGACTAGTTGTTCTGGAAGTCCTGTACATGTAAATAAGGTGTGGAGTATATCTACTGTTTTAGATGATGTTGCCTTTTTTACTGCAAAAATTTCAGGCCATTTTGAATGTGCATCAACCACAACCAAAAACATTTGATCATGGAAAGGTCCTACATTGTCAATGTGAAGTCGTTGCCAGACAGAGCTTGGTCATTTACAGGTATGAAGGGGAACGCTTTGGGGCTGTCGCTGAGTCTGTTGGCATCCTGTTTATGAAAGTGAAACATCTCAGCAATAATCATCGACTTCGAGTTCAAATGTGCTTGCAATACATCCACAATATCTTTAAATGATTTTTCTGCGGGTTTCAACGGTGCTACTAGACTGCGCAACAGATTATACATTTTCAGACCCATTACACTTAAAAGCACGGCCACCTTCCTCTCATTCCCAATATCGTTTGCGAAGCAGTACTGCTTGAGTCTCTCAATGTAAGTAGCCCATTTCTCGTTGGTGCTGTCAAAAGCAGTCATTTGTCCTACACTTCCATACATCTTGTTTCACATTCTTAAGATTTTCTTTACTCACTTCTCTGTTTTATCCGTGTCTCTTCTCGTAGGCCCACGGTGTGCTCTTCATTACGCCACGCAGCTCATTGAAAACATGGAAGTTCACTCAATGTAAAGCGGAGAAGCTCAGTTTGTTTTGAACATTCAGCATGCAGCAGGTTTTTTTTTTCTTGTTGCTAATTCTGTTGTGTTTTTACACTTAAACCAACAGTATACTAGTATATTAATAAAGACAGACACAAATGCAGCAGTTATCAAACTTCCATCATTTCATGTGTGTAACAAGTTCCAGCAGTAACGTGCACCTTAATACCAAGGTGCAGGCACATCACACATTCAATGCAATTATCTGTAACATTAAATAGACCTTATATTTAGTCTTAAATTCTTACATATACATAACAACTATCCTGAAACTTTATCTGGGATATTTGCTGGACACTCACCGTAATCCCTTGGGCTTGTCCTGGGACACCCTTTCTGGAATTCTCTCAGGGATGAGGAAATATGCAAATGACCTTCTGAAACTTGGTCTCTGAAATATATGAAGTTATGAGTCGCCCTCTCCATAAGCACCTGAAAAAGTGAAATTCTCTTCTCTTTATGAACCTGAAGCTGAGAACCAATCACCTGGTTGTGTGCCAATAGACTGACAAGGCTGAGAAGCCATGACTTCAAGAAGGGATCTTCAGCATCTAAACTCTTGGGCCAGAATGAGTATTGCCTTCTCCCTATGAAGCGGCAAAAGACAGCAGAAGGCAGTCTGAGGAAGCAGCAGCACAGCACTGACAAGGATCATTAACATTTACATTAACTTGCTTAGCAGACACTTTTATCCAAAATGAACTACAAAACAGGTAAACAATTGAGTATAGGGCCTGTTTGCTCAACAAGCGTAATAGAACGAATAACAAAAGTTGATTGCCACAGTTGAAAAGATGTTTGTCACACACATGCGCATGGGAGGCATCTAAAGGGCTTGAATGAGAGTAATTCGAACCAGACTGGGAAATGGCAGAGTGCACTCTTTTTCTTTCTTTTCTGCAGACCGTTCACGGGAAATTCCACCTGGCCTTGATGACGTCAATTCTGGTTCTGACCTCTTTGACGTCACTTCCGTGTTTGAGCGTATGGATGAAGACCCTTCCAGTTCTGACCCTTCTGATGTCACTTCAGACTCGAACCAAAGGATGAAGACCCTTCTGGTTCTGGCCCCTTTGAGGTCACTTCCTATACTGGCCTTTAAAAGCCGCCACCTTTTCTCTATCCCCTCAGTTGTGTTCGGGACTCTGAACTGTACACTTCAGTACATCAATTTATTAAATTTTGCAGCCAGGAAATAATATACGAGTGGCATTGTGACATGTTATAACTCAAACATTTACAATCATAGATTACAATCACTAAAACAATTAAACTTAAACAAATTAACCAAGAGTATAAAATATCACAGAGCCAAGTTTTTTTATTTTTCTAACTTCATTAGTTCAACAGATATTCACAGAACAGATGGGTCTTCAATTGCTTCTTAAATACATTGTGGGAGTTAGCAATACGGATGGAGGTTGGCAGCCCATTCCACTAACTAGGAACTACATAAGAAAAGAGTCATCAGATGCTGTTCCCTGGCAGACCTGAGTGGGCAAGAAGGAGTGTAGCATTTCACCAGTGTCTCTATATACTTACGTGCTGACCCATTGACTACTCTGTAGGCAAGCATCAAGGATTTGAACTTAATGCCTGCTGTTACAGGGAGCCAATGTAGTGACCTGAATATAGGAGTGACATGTGCCTATCTTGAGTGGTTAAATACATGACATACTGCTGTATTCTGGATCACCTGCAGTGGCTTGATAACACATGCTGGTATACCTGACAGGAGTGGGTTGCAGTAGTCCTGACACAACAAGACCAAAGCCTGGACTAGAAGTTGTGGTGTGAGATAGCTGCTCAATTAACACCCAAAGCTTGCATACTGAATTGGCAGGTGTTAACAACAGTAAGCCAGGTTGTACAGAGATGGGGAGATGAGCAGACTGGCTGGTCGGCATCACAAGAAGACTCTAGCTCATACCATATTGTCCTTCTGAGGGAACGACAAGTATAGCTATGTATCATCAGCATAGCACTGATAAGAGAACCCAAGGGATTGGATGATGGAGCCCAGGAATATGGTGAACAGAGAGAAGAGTAGAGGACCCAGCACTGATCCTTGGGGTACACCAGTGCATGTCTGGTGTGCCTTTGACAACTCTGCTCGTCAGGACACACTGTAGGATCTGCCCGAGATGTAGGACTCGGACAATCTGAGAGCAGTTCCAGTGATGCCAAGATCAAGGAGCAAAGAGAAAGAGTACAGTCCAATGCATCAAGAATCTTCCACTTGAACACGAAGCAACAACAAAGCAACAATTTGACACTACATCAGACATCATCCATAAAGAGTTGGTATCATAAAACTATTTATCTATGCCAAGATAAAGCAGAACTCTAAATACCTTTAAACAGCCAGCCTATATGTTACATGTTTTCCTGTCTGTGTCCAGTTTTATGTGTCATTTATATGCAGTTATCATATTTCTAAAATCTTTGAGTTTATCAATACATTGTTTTAATCTGTTTCTTAAAACAAGTGTGCCTCAGTTACCTTGATATAAATCTAAAGCCTAGAGATCTGCCTCCTGAAAAAGAGAAAGGTAAGGTAAATAAAGTAGGGGCTTTGCCAAATTATTGGATTAATTACTGGTATTGCCGTAGGCAAAACTGATAGTTAATTAACCAAGTTCAAAATTTCTTTTCCAAATCCATCATTATTATGGTGTTCTCCTGGGTGGCTGTCTTATTGATTATTAATAATCAAAATTCCTATAACACTACTGTGGATTTTGTGACACATGCTCTATCCCCAGTTAATTAATAGAACATTCCAGTAGCATAGAAATATAAACCGTAAAGCAATTAGTACCTGTTCATCCACATTCAAGGCATGTCTTTTCAGCATGGCATGATGTAAATATGGTATGTGTAAATTGCTGATAAAATATCTTCCCAGCTAATGAATGCACAATGTTTGGGCTTCAACCATGTTAATGCCACTGGTACTGGTTAGTTAAGAATCATAGAACAGGTGAAACTTCATTGGCAGAACTTAAAGCAGAAGGCATTACGTATCCAGATACCCTGAAACTGGGAGTAAGACCCATAAACAAGGGGAATTCACTAACATGGTGTTGGAGATCATTGTTGGACCCAAATCCTAAGCTCAGCATGGAATTTGCTCTGCCTCAGAGGGTGAGTTGGATACTAGTACTCAGGAAGTAGATTTTGAACCTCTTAACCCCAAAGACCCAGTGGGTAACAATTACACCTGTGGAGGGTGAATCTAGAGATGTCATCATTGTGGAGCCAACAGTTGCATGAAATTTACACTCTGCTGAACCACCATCATCCCAACCCAGGAAAAATCATGCTCATAAAAGCAGTGATGCTTATGAGGAGCTTGCAAGGATGGAACCAGTAAGGGCAGAAAAACATATACAGCTAGTCTAAGTGCAAATCCAACTAGCCATGCTTCAGCAGAAAGAGACAAAAATGAGGGTTTGCTTTCTAAAACACAAAATAACTGAACATGGGATTTTTCTTTCTGATGAAGAAGTTTAAAGCATTTTTCCACAAATCTACTTTTGCATATGCATGGTTTGCAATGGATTATAATTAAAAAACAAAAAGGTATGTTATAACATGTTCTTTATTTCAGACAAACCTAAATTTTAACAAAACTTTAACATCATTAAATACATTATCTTCTCTTAAAGACTTTTATTCTTACTATAGTTGTATATTAAGTACATTTGTTTTTATAGGACAGAAACAATATGAAGACAAAGTGCAATTTTATCTCACAACATAATTTAACATTGTTTTAGTAAACATAACTTCACAAAAGCATACACCAATCATGTTTAAAAGTGATGATCACTTCTAAATTAGCTTTAAGGCAATTCTTTCAAGAAATATGCCGTTAATCCACTTCAAATCCAACTTGCTAGGTGGTATCAGAATAATCCTCTTTTCTGTTATGAAACCGGTCAAAATTTTGGCTCTTAGCTTTGAAAAATTCAAATGTGTCATTCAAACCTGATTACAAACTTCAAGTTTAAATAATGCATCTGTGGTAAAGTCCTAATACAATACCTAATGTAATAAAAAACCATGGATATGATGTTAAATAGTCCCCATTGAAAAAAAAATATATATATATATATATATATATATTTATATTGTCACACATGTGCGCATTGGAGGCAGCTAAAGGGCTTGAGTAAGGGCAATTCCGAATCAGACCAGGATGTGGCAGAGTGCACTGACTCTTTTTCTCCCTTGCCTGTACACCATTCATGGGAGATCCCACCTGGCCCTCTTGACGTCACTTCCGGGTCCGAGCCTATGGAAGAAGACCTTGCCGGCTCCGGCCCCTATGATGTCATGTCCGGGCTCAAGCCTATGGTTGAAGACCCTTATGAGCCGGACCCCTTTGATCTCACTTCTTGTCTTCCCCTTTAAAAGCCTCCACCTTTTCCCTATTCCCTCATTTCTGTTTTGGACTCAGTTTTGTGCACATCAGTGCTGTTTATACTTTTGAAACTTCACAGCCAGGATACCAAATATATGGGTGGCTGCCCCAAACCTTGTTATGACTCAGAGTGGAGTTTGTGACAATATATTTATTGTGATGGACAGCCAGCAGCTCAACCCGGCCGACACACCCAAGACACTAGATGGTGACTTCCCTGCAGCTTAGTGGTGCCCCGGATTCCTGCAGGGCACTATGAGATATGGAGTTCAACTTTACAGCCCTGCTAGGTACCGTGGGTGCCACCACGTGATGCTGCAGGGAGACATGGGGATTTCTACTTCCCATATAGCCCATAAGTACTTCCGGGCTGAAGAAAATACAATTTTCCATCTGACCTGAACAAGGACTATATAAAGAACTAGTGGAAACCCAGCAAGAGAGCCGGAGTTGGGAGGGAGTGTGTGAGCTGGGAGGAGAGAAGGAGAGAATTGTTATAGTGATTTATTGTGTGTTTGGTGGATGTGGTGCTTTGGAGACACTATTGCAAAGAAAAGATTAAAAATCTGCTTAGCTTTTTTAAACGTGTCCAGATAATCTGTCTTTTGGGTTTCACGGGGTAACAGCGCCCTCTAACGTCCATAATCTCTTATATATATTTCTCTTCTGGTTTGTCCTGCTTCCACATCAAAACCGGTCCCGCCCACACGCAGCCGACATGGCATTTCCTGATTCCTAGCACTATACTGGCCTGCTGAGCATAATACAGCCAAGTACTTGAGGTGCTACCACAACAGTAAAGTAGCTTTACCACATTTGCAGGAGCCACCTGTGTCTTTACAACAGCTTCTTACACAGCAAACATCAGAAGCTAAAAATTATCGTGAACACATTCGAGAATACAACTCTTCTCTAGCGTTTGCTTCCATACTTCCATGGGTGCACAGATAACTCAACCTCCTGGCCACGGACCATAGTGTTTTAAAATACACGGGCAAAATTTATCACCAAATCTCTCCACTATATGCTAACACTTCTACCTCTCCAGGATATGGACAGTTGTATGTTTTTGACACAGCACAAGCTACTGAAGTACGCTTACAAAATAAAGCAAACTCTGCATGCAGCAAAAATGTACTTCTCCAGCTAGATTCCATGCTCAGAACCATCAACCCCTTCGCTAAATCATACAAACACATGCATGAAATCGCTCAGCCCAATCTAACAGCATCTGTTCGAATTGTTTTCAAGGAAAACCCTAGGCAGGATTTACAGCGATTTTCGTCGGAGAAGATGGCAAACTGCCTACCGAAAGGGACATGTGCATCTATCCCTAGGCAAATCCTGTAAACAGATTTCCACGTTCAATATGAATTGCGATCCTATGGTTTACACATTTTTATTCCCTTACGGAGACATTGGCTAGCACAACGATTTACAACATGTTCCCGATAAATGAACCGCCAAGCGAATAAGGCTTACTCAATGCCAATTTTACGCGTACAGATTAGCAATCAGGAATACATTTAGTATTTTGCACTCCAGCGGCAAACTATTCTAACAGTACGTCATAGATGCATATGTTAAAACAGAGGGCACGCGTCTCAACTATCTCAGATTACATCAACAAGATCTGCGCGTGGAACTATCAGACGCACTGCAAGCAAACGCTGACAATAACAACGTAGGTGTAGGCAAAATTATCATATTACCATCCACATTTCCAGGAAGTCCAAGATACATGCAACAAAACTATTAGGATGCTATGTCCATAGTACGTAAATTCAGAAAGCCTGATTTATTTATCACTTTCACATGTAATCCTGCTTGCCCGGAAATTCTACATGCACACTGAGCCTTTCAAGAAGTACTTATTTCTTCTTGATTTCTGAATTCCTTTCTCACCGTTTTCCATTCCTATTCTTATACTGCTGTATTCTACGGCGGCCATCGGCTAGTATATATATAATTGTAATTAAAACATATAAACAGCAGAGAAGGAGAATAAATATAATTACAGCAAAAGTTTCACATTATCAACATATCTAAGGCTACTGTTTAACATCATTCCCTTGGTTTACTCTTTTATATATATATATATATATATATATATATACAAATATATGTATATATTGTCATGGATGAGCAGGGACACTGCCCGGCCGGGACGCCTGGACAGTCCCCGAGTTGGACGATACTTCTCCTCGGTCACGAGAGGGCAGCCGCCCGGGCCTAATTGGGGGCCACAGGAATGGAGCCAGGACACTCACCACTGTGTGAAGATGTGGCCACCGCCAGGGGGCGCCCGGACAGTTAGGAAGTCCTGGATGGCAGCACTTCCGCCACACCAGGAAGTACTGCCGGAAGTAATCACAAGGGCACCCGGTGTGCTTCCAGGTGCTCTCCTGACACTTCCGCCACACCAGGAAGGGATGTCAGGGGGAGCACCTGGGGCTCATCCGGGTCATAATAAAAGGGGCCGCCTCCCTCCACTAGGAGAGCCAGAGTTGGGAGGAAGAAGACGAAGCTTGTGAGGAGGGCGAGAGGAGGTCGAAGGTGAAAGAGAAGAAGAAGAAGAAGAGAGAAAGAGAGAGGAGGTCGAAGGTAAGAAGAGAAGAGAGAAAGAGAAAGAGAAGAAGAAAGAGTTGGTGAAGGAAGGCATTGTGGTGCAAAGAGGAAATAAAGAAGTGTGTTTGGACATTCTGGTGTCTGTCTGTCTGTGTCTGGCTTTCCACAATATATATATATATGCTTTCCACTATATATATATATATATATATATATATATATATATATATTGTAACAAGAAAACCCCAGAGACATTGGGAAGGTTTGGGGCAGCCACCCATATAATATTGCCCGGCTGCAAAATCTGTCCAAAAACAAAAACATGTTCACACAATCGAGTCCAAAACAGAACTATCAGCTTTAAGATGGCGGCTTTTAAACCCTCACGGAGGAAGTGATGTCATCAGGACTGGAATCAGAAGTAACGTCGTTGGCTACCCCAGAACAGGGCAGGATTTCCCAAGAATGGTCTGTAAGGAATGGAGAGAGAGAATTAGCACACTTCGCCACCCCCTGGTCCGGCATGGAACTACATTTATTCAGGCCCTTTGGTTGTCCCCTAAACACGTGTGTGTGACAATATATATTTCCATGGGTACTGCTTAACATTATACCCTGGGTTTATTCTTTCAAGATTATTTAGGATCATATTGTAGGCTTATTGCATTTGGACTGTATTAACAACAGATACAGTATCTCTGCTTTAATTCTTCAACACTACTGGTGTGGGGTTTGTTTGTTTTGAACGTGTTCTGTCTCTAGGTATGTCAGAGGACTGTGGAGGCAAAATGGGTGGCAGGGGACTGGGGGTTTAGAAAGAGAGTAAGATATTTCTAATCTATCCTTTTAACCTTTACAATTGTAAGTGTCAACGTAACAATATGCTTCATAGCAAAAATTCCTGGAAAAATTGGAAATTAAAGTCAAAGTTATCTCATATAACAATGTTCTACCTTAATCTAAGACTACAAATGTCAAGAAAAGTTCAGAAGCAATGTCTCTATGACCAAACAGTGAGCTGGAATGTCAAAGGTCGCAATCACGAATTAAAGAGAACGAAAGTATTCTCTCACCTAACAGGTCTAAATGCCAAGATAGTATTTTTACAAGAGACCCACTTATTAAGCAAAGATCAGTTTTGGTCGCACAGAGATTGTGCTGGCCAAATATTCCACTCCAGCTATACAAAGAAAACTAGAGGTGTGGGAATTCTTATACATAGAATGATTTAATTTGTAATATCAGAAGTAGCATCTGATTCTGAAGGACAATATGTGATTGTCTTGGGTAATTTATTTAACTGTAAAGTGATTTTAATAAATATCTACACACCTAATGTAAATGATAGGTACTTCATCCAAGATGTATTTGCATCCATTCCTAATGTCAACATTCATAAAATTATAATGGCTGGAGACTTTAATTGTGTTTTAAATCCAGACCTGGATAGGTCTCCTGCAAAATTACACAGTTTGTAATTGATCGCAATTGATCAAATCCCTGGAGATTTCTAAATCCAAACTCAAGAGCATATTCCTTCTTCTCATCAGTACATCATTGTTACTCAAGAATTGATTATTTCTTTATAGATAACAATTTTTTACCCACAATCAGATTTTGCAAGTATGATGCTATTGTTATCTCTGACAATGCCCCTTTGATCATGGAGCTCAAATCATTATACTCCCACATACACGAAGCTGGCGTCTTAACTCTCACTTTTATTAGCTGATGAAAAATGTAGAGTTTATATCCAAGCAAATTGATTTCTTTTTAGAGACATATACATCCTTGGAGGACTCTGCAGGAATACTCTGGAAAACTCTGAAGGCATTTTTAAGAGGGAAGATTATTTCATATCTCTCCCACAAAAATAAATCGGAAATGAAGAAAGCATCAGAGTTACCTACACTTTCCCCTGCCACCACTTTGCAGTCTTCCATCTCCTTGAGATTGACTCTTCTGCATAGGATGTAATCTACCTCTGTGCATCTTCAACCACTCTGGTACATAATCCTATGTTCCTCCCTCTTCTTAAAATGCGTATTCACCACAGCCATGTCCATCCTTTTGGCAAAATCCACTATCATCTGACCTTCTTCATTCCTCTCCTTGACACCATACCTACCCATCACCTCCTCGTCTCCTGTGTTCCCTTCACCAACATGTCCATTGAAATCCACTCCAATCACCAATTTCTGTCCCTTGGATACACTGTTCATCACTTCATCCAACTCACTCCAAAAATCTTCTTTCTCGGTCATTTAAAGATTTTATACTGGTGCTGTTAATTAGAGTCAGATTAGGAGGGGGGAGGAGGGACGAGGGAGAGCGTGAATGTGACTAAGAGAATAAAACTGAAAAAAAAAAGCGAACTTTTACAACTACCATAAATTTACAGCTGATCTGACACTGTACGTTTTCAAATAACATTGCATTAGTGTGACAATGTTTTCTGATTGGTACTATTCAGCTCATACAATGATTTCTTCAAAATGTCACATATATTTGTCTCTTTCTTTTTTCCCCGGTGCTGCATTGACATCATGCACCAGAGCTTACTCAGTGTGAGTAGGAGCACGCGGGTGGCCGGTTGCTTGTGCTATAACACGCTTGACTTGGCAGCGATCAACGCACATGTACTGTACAAGGCATGCACAGGGTCCACTGAGAAAAGAAGAGTGTTCTTGGTTCACCTTGCAGAGGAACTTTGTCATCGCTTCTTACAAGAAAAGGTGATGGATAAAGCAAAAGAGGATGCAACATCAACAAGCTTCTCTTCCAAGACCGGCGCTTCCTCCAGGAAAGCAAACCTCAGTAAGTCAGTGTCAGGTGCCCCTTCAGTGTAATAGCACCACAGCAAAGTAAAAACCACAGCATAGAGAGATGCGTGTGCATTGCAACAGGTACACATGTCGTAAATATAAGAAGGACGGTCCTTGGGTGTATGGGAACTGTTAACATTTGAATCTGATGATTGCATATAGCGCGGAACTGACCTCTCTGTACTATTCTTTCCTCTGCATGTCCTGGAGTACAAAAGAAACACCATCATGCACCAAAATGTGGAGACTGGACAAGATCGGAAAAAAAAACGAGGTCACTGATTACAACCGCAGGAAGGCATGCGAATTAATATGATTAATATAGATAATGTTGCATTAGTGCCACAATGTTTTCTGAAATGTACTATACAGGTCATAAAATTAGTTATTCCAAATATCATATATACTGTACCTATGTCTCTGTTTTTTGTCAGTGTGGCTTTGACATCATGGACCATAAGGTGCATACTAATTCAGCATGAGCAGGAACACTCAATAAAATTGAATTAAAAAAAATTCAAGTGACGGCGAGATACGAAGAAGGCAGATTCACCAGCGTTTGTGTGTCAGCTTTTATCCATCCAGATCAGAGAATTTCCAGTTTCATTGTCTCAAAACACCACTCACATCTACAGTTATTCTCAGTTTCAGATCAAAAGTAATTGCATCAGATCTGGGGCTGGGGGTGGGTGTTGTATCGTGATCGTGACTGAGAGAATAAAAGTAAAAAAAAAAAAAAACGCTAACTTTTACAAGTACTATAAATTTACACCAGCTGTTACAGACACAAATCAGATGTATGTTTTTATTGTATAATATTGACAATAAGAGTAGCTCACTACTCAAAACAGTAAATTTGCAGGGGAGCTGGTTTCGAACTCATGACTTCTGGATTGTAAATCAGCATTTCTTACCATTGCACCACGGAAGCTGTCTCATTGCACTTGCACCTTTTGTGAAAGTGTTTATTTGATATTTGGCCATCAGCCTTCACACATTATACAGTTCAGGTCTACATTTTGTCATTTATTACTAAAACATGAAAAATGTTTCTGCTTTAACAATGTGCTTACATAGATTGTTGTAGACACAGAACACACATGAAATTATTTCCCCTTAAACTCTAGGTAGCTCACTCCCAGATAATCAAGGCAGGAACTGGGAGAACTTCTTCCCTGTTCTGCGACAGTGGTGGTTGAGGATGGAATAGCAGGCTGCTTGCTCCTTGGGCTTATAGACACATTTACAAGACAAAAGAAGCTGACGGAGAGGTGCAAAGGGATTTAAGGTGGGCCGGAATTATGAGTTTTTTCGTAGGTTTTGGAATTCTAGTGTTAAATATACAGGGAATAACTATGATACACTGAAATATAAAAAAAAAAGTATTTTAATTAGAATCTAGTGAACAAAAGAAAATATTAATGCAAAAATGGTGGTGTTAACGGCCTGCCCAGCATCACCGCTATCCTCAAACACACCCTCTGCAATAAAATTTAAATATTTACAACATTCTTATGGTTATGCTGCATTTGGGAGAGTCACCAATGACCTGCAAAGGCCCTTTTTTCATGTATGTAGATATCTGGATGCCATGGGCGTTATTTAAGTTTTTACATTTTGCAAGTATAACCATTTTAAGTATAATAATTTGGTCAAAATATAAAGTACATCTGACTTACATTAACACATTTAAAACTTACATAAACTGCATAAGTATTATTAACAATATTTAAAATGTTGCTTATTTGTTTCTTTTTCTAAGCATTGTAATTGTGGAAAACTAATCACTTTCTTATTTTTTAAACAAGTCAGTTTATGTATGAATGGCATAACATTCAGTTGTGTTTAGGAACTGTTTTAAAGGTTGAGTTTACTTTATAAATAAAGATATAATTCACTTTTGTTTGTTAAATATTATGTAAAATACTTTCAAGGATTGGGTGTGACATGTGACAGAGATTTGTTTAGACCATCTTGCCTCTGTTTGTACAGGTAGCACATGTGAATAAGTTCTGTTGCCATTTCAGCTACTTGTACTGACTGCTGAGGATATACAGGTGCTGGTCATAAAATTAGAATATCATGACAAAGTTGATTTATTTCAGTAATTCCATTCAAAAAGTGAAACTTGTATATTAGATTCATTCATTACAAACAGACTGATGTATTTCAAATGTTTATTTCTTTTAATGTTGATGATTATAACTGACAACTAATGAAAGTCCCAAATTCAGTATCTCGGAAAATTAGAACATTGTGAAAAGGTTCAATATTGAAGACACCTGGTGCCACACTCTAATCAGCTAATTAACTCAAAACACCAACAAAAGCCATTAAATGGTCTCTCAGTCTAGTTCTGTAGGCTACACAATCATGGGGAAGACTGCTGACTTGACAGTTGTCCAAAAGACAACCACTGACACTTTGCACAATGAGGGCAAGACACAAAAGGTCATTGCTAAAGAGGCTGGCTGTTCACAGAGCTCTGTGTCCAAGCACATTAATAGAGAGACGAAGGGAAGGACAAGATGTGGTAGAAAAATGTGTACAAGCAATAGGGATAACTGCACCCTGGAGAGGATTGAGAAACAAAACCCATTCAAAAATGTGGGGGAGATTCACAAAGAGTGGACTGCAGCTGGAGTCAGTGCTTCAAGAACCACCACGCACAGACGTATGCAAGACATGGATTTCAGCTGTCGCATTCCTTGTGTCAAGCCAATCTTGAACAAGAGACAGCGTCTCGCCTGGGCTAAAGACAAAAAGGACTGGACTGCTGCTGAGTGGTCCAAAGTTATGTTCTCTGATGAAAGTAAATTTTGCATTTCCTTTGGAAATCAAGGTCCCAGAGTCTGGAGGAAGAGAGGAGAGGCACAGAATCCACGTTGCGTGAGGTCCAGTGTAAAGTTTCCACATTCAGTGATGGTTTGGGGTGCCATGTCATCTGCTGGTGTTGGTCCATTGTGTTTTCTGAGGTCCAAGGTCAACGCAGCCGTCTACCAGGAAGTTTTAGAGCACTTCATGCTTCCTGCTGCTGACGAACTTTATGGAGATGCAGATTTCATTTTCCAACAGGACCTGGCACCTGCACACAGTGCCAAAGCTACCAGTACCTGATTTAAGGACCATGGTATCCCTGTTCTTGATTGGCCAGCAAACTTGCCTGACCTTAACCCCATAGAAAATCTATGCGGTATTGTGAAGAGGAAGATGCAATACGCCAGACCCAACAATTCAGAAGAGCTGAAGGCCACTATCAGAGCAACATGGGCTCTCATAACACCTGAGCTGTGCCACAGACTGATCGACTCCATGCCACGCCGCATTGCTGCAGTAATCCAGGCCAAAGGAGCCCCAACTAAATATTGAGTGCTGTACATGCTCATACTTTTCATGTTCATACCTTTCAGTTGGCCAACATTTCTAAAAATCCTCTTTCTGCATTGGTCTTAATTGATATTCTAATTTTCCGAGATACTGAATTTGGGACTTTCATTAGTTGTCAGTTATAATCATCAACATTAAAAGAAATAAACATTTGAAATACATCAGTCTGTGTGTAATGAATGAATCTAATATACAAGTTTCACTTTTTGAATGGAATTACTGAAATAAATCAACTTTGTCATGATATTCTAATTTTATGACCAGCACCTGTATTTGCTCACAGAAGCAGCTATTGGACATGTTTTGTAAAAGAAAAAAATATTGTGTGCAAAATATACAAGTTGTTATAACTAAGATGTAATAAGTTAAAGTGTTGGTGACAGCTATTTCACCTAATACAGCTTTGATGTCAAAAGAGTTTAAATGAAATGAATGGCAGCAATGCTAATCAGTTAAGCACTATACTTAAAAAGATGATTTTTATTAAGTGGTCAGTGCTACTATGGGCAGACATCCAAATGCTTCAGCAGATGAACAAACACTAACAGAAGATCAATGAGAAGCAGGAATTTCTATGTTAATGATTTTTTTTTATTTTATTGATTTTATTAAAAGCACACAACATTCCATACAAATAAATCAATTTCTACAAACATAAGATTGAAAACAAATCAACCCCCACCAATGAAAAAGAGAGCTAAGCCAGCATAGTAAAACTTAAAGCTAGTAAAAATAAGTAAGTAGATGAATTAATAAGTGAATAATGATAAATGGAGAAGAAGAAAAAAAGGGGGAGATAATCTGCTTCCTCAGTACTTTAAAAGCTTATTCTAAAATATTATTGATTAAATCCTGAAAGGTTTTGAAAAAGTTCTGCACAGATCCTCTTAGTGAGCATTTGTTTTTTTTTCAGTTTCAAATAGTATATAACATCAGTTACCCACTGACTTAGAATAGGAGAGTTAGGATTCTTCCAGTTGAGCAAGATAAGTCTACGTGCCAATAGTGTAGTAAAGGCAACTACAGTTTGTTTGTCCTTCTCCACTTTAAGGCCATCTGGGAGTACCCTAAACACAGCTGTTAGTGGATTAGGAGGGATTGTGACACCAAGGCTGTCTGATAGGCATTTAAAGATTTTGGTACAGAATGATGTTAATGATTTTTGAAAGAAAACCACACATCAATAAAACTTCCCCTTAAGAGATGTGGTCATCTGAACTTTTGGTGACAGCTGCAGTTTAAAACAGGGATCCAATGAAAATTAAGGAATAGAAAGATGAGCGCATTCAAAATATGAATTTAAGGACTTTGTAGTAAATGAAGTACGCATGAAGAATTAAGGTCCAGTCTATAGACGTAAACCTTATGGCACCCGAATGCTGCTGTGATTACATTGTTGACAGCAGCAGTGCACATAAATTGCAGATTAGTTGTTATGGTTGACAGATTAGTTGGTGTCAGGGAAAAAAATAATGAGTTGACTACAACAGTACCGTCACATATTTTTGGAGAATATTGTAAGCCACTACCTGTCTGATGCAAATTTGTGATGCATCTTGTGTAGCTCCTGGCCTTTACCCAACAATGTTCAGTTCTCAGATGATTAAGGGAATAAAATCAATCCATTTTCTAAACTCGCTTATCCAGAACATATTAATGGGAAATCTTAGCAAGCTTCAGATGCAAGGCAGAAACAACCTCTGGACAAGGCTACAAATTCAGAATCGAGTGAGAGATTTAATCCCAACACTTGTGTTGTCAAGCACACTGTATATGAAAAACCCCAAATTACACACACAGTTTCAGTGCCGCCCATTCATTTCTGTTAACAGAGATCTTAAGGTTGACCCAGTGATAATTGCATTTGGGAACTTGTACTTTTTTTGCATTTTGTTTATGTTTAGGTTTCCTCTAAATTTTAAAAACCTTACTTTGGTCTGCCAGGTCACTTTTGTCAATCACCTTCCTCTGCTGTTTACTTTGTATTTTTGGTTTATCTACTTTAATGTTTTTCCTTTTAGAGGGTTTCATTTTAGAGGGGCAGGAAACCCGCAATATGGTGGAACACAATGTATACGCAAATCTACTGTGCAGAACCTAGAAAAAGCCCTTCATAGTATTGTTTTTTTTTTTTGCATTACATTATACTGAAGTTATTATTTTCACATTTAAGAAATAAATACACAGAGCAATGTCTAAAGGAGTGAGGTCATTTTTAATGTGTAATTGAACATATTTATTTCACTTAATAATTGTAGAAACAAAAACTAATTTGTTACCAGATGTTCAGGAAGTGTCTGTGCATCTTAAAGAAATTAAAATAGGTTGTGGTGTACAGATTTATTTTCTTCCCATTTTCATTCAACTTTTATGTTTCTCAATGCACGGTGTAATAAACCACGGCACCATGTTGACACATTAAAGAATAACTGGTTCACCTTTAGAAAAGTGCGATTTTCTTTTCTGCCATGTGTCACAGAGGTAAAATGAGTTTGACATTAGGACATGGAAACTCCATATCTCCAAAATGAAATCAATAATGCCATTGAAACCAATTGTTAAAAAAAAAAACACTTTGTTTACAAGCTTTTTTTTCTCAAAATGTCCCTATTTTTTGCCTCTATATTAGTCTGAAATTGGTTCAAAATGGGTGCAAATTACACATAAAATATGTTGTGAACTTTATTGGTTATTTTTAACTATTTTTTAAAAATAATACATAAAGCACACCTATATGAAGTCCGCTGCCTAAAAGCTCAAACAGACATCAATCCAAAATGAAGTTTTCTAAAAGTACAATTCTTATGTTCCTTTAGAACAGATTTAGCCATTTTAATCAAAAGGACCATAATATTACATGTAAAATAACCTTGGCTTTTTGCATTCTGGCACTACAGCCTCATATTTCAAATGGCTCTTATACTTTTCTAAGTTAAACACCCCAATGATAACAAGAGACAGATAGGACATTGAGGAATGGAAAATAGCTAAACTCTGCAAGATTAACACATCTGTTTAGTTCTGTTTGGAAGGCTAAATTAGAAGTGGGTTCTTCCTGTCAGAGACCTTATTTCAATTGTGAATCCTTTAATTCACTTTTCACAACCATTTTATTTTCACTAAACTATGCTCCAAATGAGTCTGTTATTTCACTTTTTGCAATTCATCATATATTACACTGCTATGCATTACTAATAAGTTATACACTAAGAGTGAACACAAGACTGGGATCGATTGACTGTTGGCCGTGTCACTGAATGTGTGAGCTTTTGAGGTTCTCCTTGTGTCTCTATGGAATTTCCTCCAGGTAGTTGAGCCTTTCTTCTGTATCTCAAGGAAGTGTATGTGAGACTGCAGCCAGAGGATATACAGTATATGGATAATGCAGGTAGATGAATGGTTGTTTACAGGGTTAGTGGACTAGTGCTCCATATAGGATTGCTTCCTATTATGCACATACTTTTGTTGCTTTAGGCTTCAGTTCTCTGTGGCCCTCAAATCTTTAAGCAACTTCAATACATGAAATGATATAAGTAGTAAACACCAAAACAAGGGGCCCTGCTTCCAAGCACATTTGTGAGCGCAAACAAATTAAATTTGCTTGAATAATAATCCACCCAGTAAGTGGTTCAATCCAGCAACTAACATTTTCAAAATTACATTCAAACTGAAAAATAAAAAAGTTTTGGAAAGCTGTAAGAGAAATGCAACAAGGAGGTGTGGTTGCAATTATGTTATGTGTTTTAATTCTGGATGCAATTTAATATACTCTAAGACAGCAAATTATATAAAAAAAATCATAATTCAGCTTTCACATTTATATTTACATTATATGAATTAGATAGATAGATAGATAGATAGATAGATAGATAGATAGATAGATAGATAGATAGATAGATAGATAGATAGATAGATAGATAGATAGATAGATAGATAGATAGCAGTAAAAATCATTAACATATTTCTCCAAACATAGTTGTCATTCAAAAATACAAGCTGTTAGAAAAAACACATTGTTAAACTAAAAGCATACATGATGAAGACTTTACGTCACGTATTAGGAATAACTTTTCTTTCTGTGTATTAAAGTAACATAACCTTCTTGCATTCTGCTTAAAAGAATAGCCCCAGGGCTTGAAATTTCAGATGCATGCTGAAAATGCTATACATGTTCAAGCAAATTTACATCTCATTCTCAAACCGCTTAATCCAATTCAGGATCTCACCTCTTTTAACAAACAGTTTACACACACGCTGTACAGTAAATACTAAATTTATAGAGCTACAATATTTGAGTACAATAGTGTGCTAATTAACTTCAAGTGATTCCTTTAACAAGAATAAAACAAGAAAATCAGAACTTAATAATAATAATGCAAAAATAAAAATAGTTTTCTATCTTTGAGTACTGAGAAAAGCGCTATATAAATGTAATGAATTATTATTAGTAGTTTTCTATCATTTATTTCAATATAAAGTAAGCAAAAAATACAACATGAAAATGAAAAATGACTAATTATTCGATCCAAATTTTTTCCCGATTTTTTCCTGTTTTTAATCATTTCAGTTTATGAGCATGCAAGTTGCAGGAGTGCATAAAGTTCCTTGTGGCTTTAGGCTAATCCCTCAAAAAGGTAAATTTCACAGTGCGATTGAAGGACGCTTTACTCGAATAATATACGGATACGAACCAATATAGTTCATATGAATGAAACCAGTATTGTACGCACGCAAACCAATTAAGTATGCACGCAAACCTATAGTAATATTCATAAACCAATAATGTTCACATGTAAAGCAATAGTTTTCGCACAAAAATGTATGATTTATGGCCCGTTTGACCCCTCATATACTCGGCTGTTTGAGACAGTTTAAGGGTAATAGGCATGCTTTGAACAACTTTTTGATTTTTTTCTATGGTCTTCTTTGTGACAACCTCTTTCAGATTGTAACGTGCTCATCAGTCTAATAAATTTACAGATAATCCAGAGTAAGGAAAAATATAGGTAAAATGCAAAGCGTTTTTTATTTAGTAAAATCAAGTTGTGTATTCCATACAGATTCAGTTTTCTGGTTTACACCAACAGGCCAACAGTGAAACGCTATTCAGATATTTATATGATACGTATATAGAAAATTCAACGATCCATCCAAGCGAATAAACTGATACATAGTAGGTTGTTCTTCTGCAGTTTTATTAGCAAATATTTTCTTGATTGCATATGATTTTTATTTACATGTAAATGTCCTTATTGCAATATTCTAACCTCGGTGTATTTGTTCTTTTATTTAAAATTCATACATAATCTTATCATTTGCGTGTTCTAATTAATTTGTCTGTCTGATTTAATATAGGTATTTAAAAGAACATGCTGGTTCGTACAACATAATGATGTAAATAATTTAAGTGAAATTAAGTTTTTAAAAAAATTAATTTTCATTGAACACGTTAACTAATGAAGATCCTGTACTGCATATCCTTAATGTTATGAGGAGCCTAAAGGATTTCCTAAACCACGGGTAAAAAAATGCGTAGATAATTGGATTCATGCCTGAGTTCATGAAGGTTAACCATATTAAAAAGGTATATAAGTAAAGGGGAAGGGAAAATCCGAAGAACCGATTAATAACTGTATAAGTATAAAATGGCAACCAACAGCTAAGGAAAACTGATATTACTATACCTAACGTTTTTGCAGCTTTTCTTTCTGATTTGATAGAATTCAGAATTTTGCTTTGCTGATGGCGTATCTTCTGTTGTGCAGATATTGCACTTGCTTGCCTTTGTGCCACTACGAAAATTTGCCCGTAAAGACTTATTATAATTGAAAAAGGAAGGAGAAATGAAATGATGAGATCTGTAGTATTCCACGATGGTGTGAGCATTATTACACAGTCTCCAGGACAAGGGTCCAGCCCAATGACTCCCTCTAGGTTACCGTCTAAGAGACATATTGAGCAGGAGTAAGTAAACGCGAACAGCCACACAATTCCAACTGCGAGAGATGCCACGCGAACTGTTACCTTTGAAGAATAAATGAATGGCTTACAGACTGCAATGTTTCGATCGATGGCTATTAATACCATATTGATTATCGACGTAACAGTAAAACAACCAAGGGCAATCGAATAAATAACACATGAAGTATTTCCGAAATACCAACAAGTTTCTATAAATTGAATAACCATTATTGGCATGACAATAATTCCAATCATACAGTCGGCTAAAGCCAACGAGAGCACAAGCACATTAGTTGGTGTGTGGAGCTGCTTAAAATGAGAGATCGAAATAATTACCACGAGATTTCCATAAAAAGTGAGCATTCCCGCAACAGAAGCACAAAAATACAGCGTCACAACAGTCAATGGTGTTCGAGGTTCTTTGACGCAAGAAACGTTTTCTGAATGATAGCAGTACTCCACGCTTATGTTTTTTTGCATCTCTGGTAGCTTTCTGACGTGCAGTTATTTATTGAAGAAAACGTTCTTATGTTTGAATCATGATACTGTTTTGTAGAAAACGATAGCTAACTGCTCATTTATAGAAACTGCTTCACGTGCACGCCCATTTCCAGGTGAACACAAAGCCTTGCAGTACCTCCCACTTCTCATTATTATTTAAGTAATAAAATAAATTGTTTTGTACATTCTGTCGTCCATAGAAGCAGATTCTTTAATAGAATATTAATATAATATTGATCTAATTATATTAGTAGCATGATGATTATTTTAGTTTATTACCCAACACTGATAGTTTAAGAAGCTATTCTGTACTTTTAAAATAGGGTTTTCTTGCTGTTGTTTCTTTCTACGTGACCCTTTTTGTGATCAAATGTTTATTTAATTTTCAACAATAAAAATAAGGAGATAAAAAAAAAACTCATCCTACCCAATGCAATAACTCCCTTCCCAACATAAAAACTACCCCCGACCCTCCCAGGAGCGGTGAAGTTTCAAACTATAAAACCCCGACAGATACTTGACAATAATGGTGCAAAAAGAAAAAAAGAAAAAGAAAAGCTTTAAACATCATTAAAATATTTAATATTATGTTTCCTTAGACTTGTAACTAACGAAATTTCGACATTCATATCATGAAACACAATTGTTACTATGAAACTACTATTAAAAATAATAAAATATAAAACACAATAATACTTTTAAGTTACTATCTGCCATTTTTGAAAGCAAAACTCAGTTGGCACCCCAAAAATATATTTGACTAACAGATATTAATTTATTGTGTCTTTAATATCTTGTATTAGTAACACTTTAAAAAAAACTGGGTCCAGTTTTTAAGATTTACACATATCAATTGCAGGACAAAATTCCATCGAACTTGATCTTACAGTAATCTTAAAATGTTTTTTTCTCTGATTTATGCAATGTAAATTCTTTAGATATTAAACTTTAAGAAAATAGTAATATAAATCAATACCTCAAAGACAGGTTTCATTTAATATGATTTGTTTTCATTAACCTTAAAAAGTTCAGATATGTTAATTTTATTCCCACTTCTGCATTTATGGAAATATTTGGGTCCATTCATGTTACATGTTGCTATCCATCCATTCATTATCCAACCCACTGTATCCTAACTACATGGTCACGGGGGTCTGCTGCAGCCAATCCCAGCCAACGCAGGGCGCAAGGCAGGAAACAAACCCCAGGCAGGGCAGCAGCCACCGCAGGGTACACACCCACCAGGGCAAATTTAGAATCACCAATACACCTAACCTGCATGTCTTTGGACTGTGGGAGGAAACCAGAGCACCCGGAGGAAACCCACGCAGACACGGGGAGAACCCAGGAAGCGAACCCGGGTTTCCTAACTGCGAGGCAGCAGCGCTACCCACTGCGCCACCATATATGTTACTATTGTATGACAAATTTTGTACTATTGTATTGTGTAATATTAAATACGTTTTATTTTTCCTCAGATTTATAAAACTGGAATTCTTTGGTTTAAGAAAAAGATTCAAATAAATCTTAACACCTTAAAATGATGACTTTTAATAGATGTGATTTGTTTTCATTAACCTAACACAGTCCAAATGTCCATCTAGCCATCCATTTATACCTTCTTATTCTTAGTGGGGTCAAGAGGAAGCTTGAGCCTATCCCAGCAGCCATAGGGCACAAGGCAGGAATAGTCTCTTGTCAAAGTGCCAGTCTATCACATGGCAAACACGCACAAACTCACACACCACCGACACACTAAGGACAAGTTCATAATGCCAAACCACCTAACCTGCCTGTCTTTGAACTGTTAGAGGAAACATTCAAACATTTCTTCCTCTTTTTGACAAAGATAATTATAGACCATTGTAATTTTTCACTCTCTATCTAGATTTAGTACAATTTTCGGAAACAGTTCAAAGGTACATTTGTTTTCCATACTCAACTTTCTTAAATTGAGTGCATACATGAGTCCAAATATAGCATCCAAGAGTAATACTTTGCAGATCTCTCAGTACCATGATTCCCTTAATGACAAACTCCAACATTCTTAGGATTTTCAAAGAGTTTAGCATTTCCTGTTTGGGTCACATTGAAACCCTTTATTTTATTGGCTATTGCTCTCTCTGCCTCTTCGTAGCCGGCATCATGAGGATCACAGCAAACAGTTCTAATTATTTAGCTCTTTATAAGTTTTGAGCAGCACACATAAATATCACAGGAGAAAGGTGAGGCAAAAGAAGTACACTTTTAAGTAGGTAGATATACTGTATTCTGCATGTGCCTAATGTAATGGATGTAACGTTTGACAGAATCAAGTGTAATGTAAAAGTTTAGAAAAAAAATAAGCATGGTATTTAGGCATATAAATTTTGATTTTGTTAATTTATGATCAACAATATATATAAAAATAATCAGTCATAGATAATAGTTTGACAATAAATTCAGCTGGTGATGCTACAAGATTCATATAGAAGAGTAAAGAAAACTGCAAATTTTGTGGAAGATAGGGTGAAAGGAAATGTGGTATTATTGCATTGTAACCCTCACTGAGATATACACACAGATTATGCAGCAAACAGTCTCTGCTGATATTTATATCCTCATTCTACCTAACAGAATGAACATGGGAAGATTGGTACACTGTAACTGTTTGATTGTGCATAGCTGTCTAAGTGATTGGAAAAAAACTTGCTCTGTGATATTTTGTATTGTTGATCAATTTGTTCTTAGATATAAGTTTTACCGTTTTATCGATTGTAACCTATGACTGTAAATTTATTAGTTATCTTTTCACTTATGGCAATCAACTTTTGTTACCAGTCTTACTGCACTTGCTGAACAAACAAGCCCTAGCCTAATGTTATTCGATTTCGATTACATTTACCTCTTTTGTAAGTCGCTTTGGATAAAAGGATGTGCCAAGCAAATACACGTAAAACTTAAATGTAAATGTTTGCTTTTCACCTAGTAGTCAACCATATTCATATATAAATATTTCAAAGATAAATATAGTACTAGAGTGTTGTACCATGTTAGCCATTATGAATGTAGTGAAAAGTCAAGCAAAATGACACCGTTTTTTGGCTAACTAAAAAGATTACAATATGTAAGCTTTTGATCTTGCCTGAAGAAGGGGCCTGAGTTGCCTCGAAAGCTTGCTTATTGTAATCTTTTTAGTTAGCCAAAAAACGGTGTCATTTTGTTTGACTTATCACTACAAAGATAAATATCAGACCCTTTAAGCTGGTGACATTAACTGGCCTATCTTCTGCCCTGCAGCTCTTCCTTTATTCTGGTAGATGACCAGAAGCCTGTTGATGTACTTGTCCAACTGTGATGTACTGTAATAATATGATGCTTATCTGTGTAAACTCGACATTAAACTGAAAATGAAAACACATACAGAAAGACACAAACTTGAGCACTCACAATTGATTTATAGTCTTATTACATACTATGCCATATTTCCCCTGGGGACAAAAAAAAAGTTTTGCTTCAAAAAGTGCATGCTATCTCTGTCTAAATTCAGCAACCATTATCTGTATGAGCATGTGCGTTACAGCTTGTTTTTAATGACATCTCTGTTGCCCTTCTTCTTTACTTCAGTTATAAGTGCAACTTGCCCTTGCACCAAACATTAACAACCTCTCTGCTAGGAAGACACAGCAGGAAATTGACCTTTGCTTTCCTGGGCTTCTTTATGTTAACAGCAGGTTGTCCTGGACACACACATTTGTGTTTTAGGGAGTTTGCCATTACGCCCAGGTGTCCTACATGATTGAGCCTGGTGCTGATGTTAGGTAGTGCTTCCAACATTCATACCTATTCCAGGACCCTCTCTGAGTCAGCTGCCTTTTCAGGTTGTTCACTGGTGGCATATGCAGTGTACTTGAACATTTCTTTGGCCATATTCTCCAAGATATCTGAAATCAATTTTGACCTAGGTCCATTGACTTTGAACTCTACAGTAGCCCTGTCAAACTGTAATTGTGCAGCATATCAAAAGCAGGGCACCTCAAAAATCTAAGCCCCCGAGCAACACTTTATTTCTTGTGATAGTGATTAGAGGACTGTATCACTGCTGTCAAAAGATTAAACAGGACCACACTCATTAGTATCTCCTGAGATGCAAGGAACAGAAGTTAGCTGCTCTATGATTACATTATTTGTTGTAGAACAAGTGGTCTTAGGAGAATAGAGTCAGAGTTGGTGCTTGCATAAGATGAAGCTAATGGAATGTCAGAGTTTGTGGCCTCATTACTTAGAAAAAACACTTTTAGAATAATTTTGTTGTGAATTTCAGCAGTGCTGCGGTGGGTTGGCACCCTGCCCGGGATTGGTTCCTGCCTTGTGCCCTGTGTTGGCTGGGATTGGCTCCAGCAGACCCCCATGGCCCTGTGTTCAGATTCAGCGGGTTGGAAAATGGATAGATGGATGGATCTCAGCAGTGGACAACAAATTCATTTCCAAAAATCAGAATATTGGTACTGATGGCGAAAAAAAGTCATATAAATCAAAGACTGACTTTATCTCAGACAAAAGTTCATCAGCAGTCTTGAGAATCCCCGAGTGAAGAACATGCATTATGGCATCATGATCCCCTCCAATAACTATTCTCATGGCCAAGCAACAAGTTATGGTCTTCAGTTCACTCTGCAAGTAGGGATAGGTAATGACCATGCTCAGAAACTAAACAATTATATGCCTTTCCAAAACAACCATTCAATACGTCCCAACCATGTAATCAGATGGGACAGATATCTATCAGCTATTTAAATTCAATGACAACAATCTCTGTACCAATTGATGAAGATAGTTCATATGTTTCTAATACTAAGCACTCAAAAACTAGACTATAAAACTTACAGTTTTATCAGTAATACAAATTTCAGTCACCTCTGCAAATTCAGGAAAGTTCCCAACAGATTCAGAAACAACAACCATGCCTACTCAATGCTTAATTCCTTTGTAGATCACAAGTTTTGCAAGGCAATCTTCACTGATAGCAAAATGTGTCTTTTTAAAACTTGCTAGGACACGCTCATGCAAAATATACAGAGGAACTGCTGACATAGATGTTACCTGTAGGGTGCATTTTGAAACTGAAACATGTAAATAATATGCAATCATATGCTGATGCCTCATAGCAGGGGAAAATGCAATATTCTTAAAGCAACTATTGTGTCTAGCTATTTGCTTGAAAGAAATGTTTGTACTCAAATCTTTGTTTTTAAATTGGAACTAAAGGTCCAAAACATTTAATGTAATGTTACATTTAGTGCTGTTTTGGAAGAAGGTGCACATGAGGAAAAAGCTCACAAATCTTGTGCCTATGCTCAGAGATTTCAGTCTCAAGGTATGCAATGGTTTCTTTTAAGTAAACAGGGCCTACTACAAATTCAACAATTTTCTTTAAGTCAAAGAGGATCTGCCAAACAAGCTCTCCAGCAAGTACTAATTCTCAGTACATTAAAGCACAAAGTGAGTTCTAACATAACAGCATCCTGAGATAATTCATGAGCTGTTATCAGGAGGTTATACCTGAGTAATTTTCAAATGGATAAGACTTTCTGTCAAGATAAAGTCTTGCTTGATTCCAAAGCTGCTGTACCTCTGGTAGTTTTGACGTTTATCAGCCATTTTTTGAGTGCAAATTTTAATTGCTCCAAAGAATGCATTCTTAAAATGAATTTCAGATCTCCTTATCTTGCAAATGTGACAAAATTGTTCTGATGAAAAACTGTCCAGAAACATGCCAGCACCCAGATTATCAGACATATATCAGCTTGATAAATTCTTCCAAATATGGGATATAAACATCTTCTTGCTCCAAAGCCCTCAAGGTCTTACAATAGTGGATCTAAAATTTTCAGAAAATTTTCAGAAAACCATATGTCTTAATGTTATTACTGGCTACATAGACAGAGCTATAGAAGAGTTATATCATAGTGGCAGATTACTTAAAATTCAGTAGATGCCACACAACTTCTGTTTTGCCTTTGATTTGCGTAGGGGGTTTTTGTTTTTGAAAATGAGGCCACCATGAGTAGTCCTATACAGTTGCTCTCCTCTTTCTCATAATACGTCCCTTTGATTGGTCACAATGCTGTTTTGAACTTCACCATTATGCAGCTGCTACAGGAACTACAATATAGGGATATACTGAAGCATTTGATTTTTTTTCCTTCTAAAAATGTTGAAGTTGAAAAGCAGAGCCAAGGGGCATTCTTTGCCATTGGCTTTGCTTATGTGGCGGCCTCTGCAAACTGCTGAGGTCAGGTCATGTCAGGTTGGGGAACATGCACTAGTACAGCGTATTGCCGCACCCACCACACAACGAAAACACCCACAAGGCAGACACGTGGTCCAGTCCAACCCTTGCCCTAGTCCTCCCACTTGGGTTATCAACAATGACGATCCTGCGAGCCGGATCACCCTCAGGGAATCGTGCCACATGGCCATAGTACCATAACTAACACTCCATCACATTTGGGACTCCGTGACCAACTGCTCATTCAACACTAAGTCAAACAGGGGTACCCAAGGATTCTTGGAAGAGACACATTACTGAAAGAGTCTAATCTTCGTCTCATGTCACTGGAAAGCATCCATGTCTCACAACCATATAGAAAAACAGGAGGCAACAGGACTCTAAAGACTTGGACCTTCATCCTTTTGCAAAAATATCAGGAACACCACAGACCCCTTTCCGTCCTCTCTAAATCCATCTTCTGACTTCATAGGAAGCATCACCAGGGACAAGAATGTTGCTGCCAAGGCAAGTAAACCTCTTGATGAGGTTGACAGTCTCTCCGCAAACAGACACACACTTCTGATGGCTATTCCCAAGAGATCATTAAAGGTCTAGATCTTAGATTTTATCTAGGACACTTGCAAGCCCAAACACTCAGACTCCTTACTCAGTATCTCGAAAGCCCTGATCAGAGCCTCCATTGACTCTGCAAAGATCACAGCATCATGTGCAAAGTCAAGATCAATGAATCTTTCTTCACCAACAAATGCTCCATTGCCTCTGAACCCCATGACCTTGCTCAACACCCAGTTCATGCAAGCATTGAACAGAGTAGGATCAAGAACACACCCCTGACAAACCACAGAATCAAATGGGAAGAAGGCTTTCCCTTCACTCTGTGCATCATTCACAGTACCAGTGTACAGGCTGGCCATGACATCCAACAACATTGGGGGGGATCCCGCAAAGTCTCAGAATGGAGCAGCTTGATCAACTGAGTTGAACGCTTTACAAAAATCAACTAAGGCTGAAAGGAAACAACCAACCTGGAGAAGTTCTCCCCAGATACCTCAGATCCCTGCAGCCATCCCGACCCTCAGCTGGTTCACAACCTGTGCAATTTCAGTGAGTTTGGATGGTTCACATTTTGCCACCATCCTTTTTCCGACAATAGCTTCCAGTGTGTCCAGAGGCAGTCCAGTGATGGAGCTGGCTTTACCGATAAGTTTGTTCAGGAGTTTTGCTTTGCTTGATCTCAAGGTGGTTGTCCAAGAGACCACAACATTCATTAATTTGACTTTTTTTAGACAGAGTCCATGGACATGATAAAGAATTATACCGACCATTCTGTAGTAATGCTCACAATTTCAGACATCCTTCAGATATATAAGAGAGGATTTAAGCATAAGAGAGAGGTTAATTTACTGTTCCAAACAGATGATAGGTTAAAGAACTTTATTAGTATAATCATTCTAATGACACTGATTGCTTGAAATAAGTGGACATATGACCAGCAAATGATAAGCAGCTTAGTATCTCCCAGAAAAATGTTAAAATTAAATTTATGTAAGTCTTTAAATTATTGAGATTTTTGTGCTGTCAAGATATAGTAATACAAAAATGTTCACATTTTGGTGTATTATATATCAATTACTACTAACAAGGACTAATAAACTGTGCTTCCAGAAATCTTATGAAAATAATACATTTTATGTAGCATGATAAAGGTGTAAATTCAGATTAGATATAAAGAGAAGAATATCATCAGCACTGAGGAATAAGTTTTATTCAAATCTGTCCTTCTGAATTGTACCAATACCTGGGGAATTGTGTAAATAAAGTTTAAAAGTTTATGATTAACTTAACCCACACGTTTTTTAGAAGTGTCATGAAAAACTGAAGAAATAACAATGAATGAGTATAGGCTTGGGCAGCACGGTGGTGCAGTGGTAGCGCTGCTGCCTCGAAGTTAGGAGACCTGGGATTGCTTCCGAGTCCTCCCTGAGTGGAGTTTGCATGCTCTCCCCGTGTCTGCATGGGTTTCCTCCGGGCGCTCCGGTTTCCTCCCACAGTCCAAAGACATGCAGGTTAGGTGGATTGGCGATTCTAAATTGGCCCTAGTGTGTGCTTGGTGTGTGGGTGTGTTTGTGTGTGTCCTGCGGTGGGTTGGCACCCTGCCCAGGATTGTTTCCTGCCTTGTGCCCTGTGTTGGCTGGGATTGGCTCCAGCAGACCGCGTGACCCTGTATACAGATTCAGCTGGTTAGAAAATGGATGGATGGAGTATAGGCTTGTTTTGAGTGTGTAATGCAATGGAAAGGCAGTCTGTTTTTGACTGGTTTGCCCTGGCTTGTTCACACATTATTACACATACAATCTCAGATTATTGTGTTGGTTAATAATAATAGGACAAGTTATATTTAGGTAACATGACTGAATAAGCAATTGTTCTGCAATGAAGTGATATACCAATGAGTGTCTTTTCTGATTTGCATCCTGTACTTCCAGAATCGGTTCCTGTTGCCTACAACCTTGTGATTATATTATAACTCTCAAAGATGAACACATTTATTACATTTCTTTTGTTTGTTTGTTTTTTGGACCTTTTATTCCATAACAGGCTCTCCTAGAAGCTGGAGCTAATATGACAGTATAGGGATGAGCAGCATGGCATATTTATTTCTTCTCAACATTCAAGAGTTTTAGTCAACACCACACAGAGTTATACAGGTATTATTTTCAGTGAATTGAAAAAACTAGCCTACTCCAAAATTGTGCAAAACAAAATCAAACTCAAAATAGAATAAATAATAAAATTAAGAAATAGATAATTAAACTTTAAAAATTAAAATTAACTAAATTAATTTAAATTAAATTGTTAGACAAAATTAAAATTAAGTTAAAATCTGAAATCTTAAACAGTAAAAAAAGTAAAAAGTATAAAGTAGCTGTGCATTAAATTAAAGTGAATTGGCATTTCAGAATTCAGGATCCTGATTGCCTGACCGCAGAAGCTCTTCTTGAGTCTCTCGGTCTTTGCCATTATGCTGCATAGCTGCTTGCCTCAGTTGAGCAGGCCGAGCAGTGTATTGCTGGGGTGGGTAGAGTCCACAATTATTTTAACAGCCCTGATCCTGCAGCACTTGGAGTAGATGTCCTGCAGAGCCATGCTAACCTTAAGATGCACTCTGCTGTATGCACCACTCTCTGTATGGTTTTGCAATCTTGGATTGAGCAATTCCCAAACCATGATGTGCAGCTCTGTGTTTGGATGCTCTCTGTGGTGCCAGGGTAAAAGGTTTTTAAAACGTTAACATAATAGTTGCCTCACTGAGTTATGGGAATGAATCCAAGTTAATTAAAGAAAAAAAAGTCACAAAGAGTGAAAGGGCTAGGGCATGAACCCAGTTCTCAGGTGCAGGTGCCCTTTTCTCTCAAGACACAGCCAGATTTCATAAAATGTGGGCATTTCTCAACGAGTATTATAAGTACTGTATTTCTTCTAGTTGGCTTCAAATGCAGCTAGAAGACAATGGATAAACTGTGGGAAAACAAATGCTTGCTGTATTGTTTAATTCTGAAAAATATATTGTGCATCAAAAAACTCCAAACTACTTCAGTCTCTGTGATCCTTTACTCCATATAGCTGCAGCTTGAGTTCTTCTTGTATCTTGTGGCAATCTTGTGCGAATTAGTTTCATCAACTTTCTTAAGCAGCTTCACCCCCCTGACTAACATGCTTGTGCTTTATTTAGCTCCAGCAAATTTTTTGGATAGGAGTACTTTTTATGGGTATTCATTCAGTAGAAACCTACTGGAATTTTGGAGATATATTTTGTATTGTGTACTCGATTTTTTTTGTGTTTGTTCACTGAGATTTCTGTGTTTAACTTGGTAGCAATAGCTGTTGATCGCAGCCTTACTATGTGTTACCCACTATTGTGTTTGACTAAATTAACCTCCCTATCTTCTTTTTCGGCTTTTAGTTCTGAGTTATGCATGTGTAGTGCATTTCTCCAAACTCCCTCCTGATTTGGCATCAAGAGGCAATTATTGTCTGGAAGACTGCATAGTTACACTCCAACCTGCATGGAACTTCAGCGGATCTTTTGGTTTCTTTTATTCTGCCATTTTGTGTAATAATTACCTTATGTACTAATATATATATAATTGCAAATAGACATGCAAGATTAATATCCACACAGTTAAATTTATGTACATGTACTGTTTTTAGTGGATACTGGTCACCATACTAAACCGTTTCTGTTATTAACCAATTTATAACTTTTTCCGTATCTCCACTCACAAAGATTTTATTTGGCTGGCATATATGAACTCTAGAATGAATCCAATTATCTATGCTTTTCTCTACTCTTGGTTTTATAAGTCATTGAATACAGTTCATCCTCTTCATTAATTAACTTATTTGATCCATAGTAATTTTTTCACTGACTATATCTAATTTATTTATAATCTCTAAAATCAATGTACATTTTGTGGATATCTCTTAGGCAGCCATCAGATCATCCAGACCAATAAAAGGTGTACCCACTACCCACTTACAGAGATCTGTCCAGTCCCAGGACTGTGCACTTCACAGTTTACAAAGCTCCTCCGACAGCACCGAAAGATAATCATCATGCCAGAGAGACAAGATGTTCAATGCACCTACTCAGATGAGACCCAAGTGATGCTGTGCAGTGAGCGACTCCTCAGCACCACACCAGTTTCGATCACCAACAGGCCTCACCCCATTGGCTCTCCGGGGATGAGGCCCCTGAGGGCTTTCCCCCATCACCTTCATAATGCAATCAGCCTTCCTGTGTGCTGCTGGAGCAGAGTTGTTCCAAAGGAGAGCAGAAAGGAGTTTTATCTGCCATTTCAGAGCTGTGTGAAGTTTTAAGGTGGCTGGAGTGCTAATCCTGCCACCAATCCCAAAGCTTTTTCTGCAAGATGGAGGACCACTTGCAGGGCCGGTTGCAGAGTAACTTCATGCCCAAGAAAAAACAGAATTCTAAATAACAGTAAACAGCCAGCCTATATGTTACATGTTTGTCTGTCTACTCTGTCTGTGTCCAGTCTTATATGTCAACATATATATGCAGTTATCATATTTCTATACTCCTTATGTTTATCAATAAATTGTATTGTTCTGATTCTTAAAATGAGTGTGCCTCTGTTAACTTGATATAAGTTTAAAGGCCAGAGAACCACCTCCTAAAACAGAGAAAGAAGCCTTACTGCATTATTGGATTAATCCCACATTATGGCATCCTCCTGGGTGGCAATATTATTCATAATTAATCATCAAAATTCCTACAGTTATTTACATTGTCCATCTCACTTCTTAAGCTAACAAAAACTTATATGAAACTATTACAATTTAATTCTGTTTTATTGTTTATCTTGATATGCATTTTTATGTATATAAATGTAGTTTTTGTAGTTTACCATTATTGAATTATAAAAGGGTTGTGCATAAATTTTGGCAGCACAGTTCTTTTTTACTGTTATGAATTTGTCACAGAATTGATTAAACACACATAATAGACTCCTAGTGTTGCTATGCAATCTCTATCAGCTTTCCAAGCCTCATGTCAGTAAGAAACAAAAGCACCTATTCCCTTCTTGTAACAGTCAAAATCTTGCACTCGCTACCAATGTTTCACTTCTTCAGTATTGTCCTAATCACTCCCAAACCCCTTTCAGGAAGCAAGAAGCACTCAGTAATCAAAATTATACCTTCTGTATCCCAAAAGATAGTGCCGATGACTTTCCCTTCTGAAATGATAACATTACAACTTCTTCAGAAGGGATTATTATTATGTAGCTGACATCTTTATTAAAGGTGACTTAACATCTGAGACATACAATTGGCTATATTTCATTCAGTTTTTTCCAATTTGAGCACAGGCAGGTGAAGGAATTTGTTCATGGTCACAGAAAGTCAGTAAAAGTCTTTAAACCCACAACCTCAGGGTTTAAAGTCCAAAGCCTTATAGCACATTGCCTGCCTATGAATATTTATGGTTCTCCTCTTGCCATTTTACTACATGTTATCTTCTTAAAACACTTAAGACACTGAAACATTGATCAACAGTCAAAGACAAAACATAGAAGTGAAAGTAAAGTGAAAAAGTATAGAAAATGTATATTGGTAGTATAAACAGAGATGAAATATTTTTTAAAAGATCATTGTAACAAGTAGAACATTTACACTGTAACCGTCTGTTAAAATAATGCAGTTCCTCTGATCAAAGAAGTGAAAATTCTGATTATTCAAAAAGGTGCCTTGATAGAGGTTCTTTTCAGAATGTTCTGGGAGATGCACTTTGTCAGTTAGTGGCTTAGTTAAAAGCGTGTGCAGTATCAAAACAGTCATTTCACTACAGTACAGTATATAGCATGACCCACAGACAGTCAAAGGAAAGCTTTCGTGTAATTTGTGGGTTTTCAGATATGTTATTGAATGCACACATATACAAATTAAATCCCCACACTGATGAGCAGAACAGCCGAACTGGCCAAGTTACTAGAAGCTATACCAGAGGCAACCATGTGGGTGAAGTGCAATGAAAGGCATACCCTAGGCGGGGTAGATTCCAGGTTTAACCCCCATAATTATATTTGATGACAGTTCCAATTGGTTAATTATGGACTGAATTATGATTTACATACTTTCTCATCCCCCCCACGAAATGAATTCCTGTTTTCACACAATGCTTAGTAATCTGAGGTGAATTTTATGGTGCATGGCGTTTGGGACAAAGTAGTCATTCTACTGGTTGATGCTTGTGAAATATCAATCATCCAAGGGAGAGAGGATATACATGTAACCAGAACAAAGAAAACTTCTATTATCCATCTATCCATTTTTTTGCCTGATGCCAAAGATCAATCTGTCTGTACCAGCTGCAAGAATTTAATATGCATTGCTTCACATCACCTCTATTTTAAACTGCTACTTTAACCAAAGGTTTGGGTGACCACACCTTTTTAAGGAAATGTTTTGTTTGGACTTGGTTTCCTTTCATAGGCAAGAGGTTCACCCCTCTCAGTGATCTTTTCAAAAACCTTTGATAAATGGACAAAATACCTTGGTGTGAAACTAATGAAAAGAGCTATCTCTGTCCCTTATCAATAAGCCAGCTTCTATCTATCATACCAGTGCCTTACCTTCTGCAAGCTAAAAATGGTCAGAAACAGATGCACTGTGAAGGATTCTTTTGTATGCTAAATACTAACTCAAGTGCCCTTACACTAAGAGTTTGTATTCCACCCATGGAGTGCAATTAAACAAATTCGGAATAAAATAAATGAGGGAGCACATTATACATTTTAAGTTGCAAGACTTTAAGTTTCTTTTATTGTTAAACAAACATTCATAAAATTCATAAAGTCAAGATTTTTAAATAGAACACAAATTAAATACATTTTAAAAATGCTTTTAACATATGCAATAGCATGGTTTCGGTCGGTCAAAAACTAAATTAATGGTCAAACATTATAAAAACCCTTTAGATTTTTTGATTAACAAATATCCACATTAAATGTAGTCCAATATAAAAATTACCCCATGTAATGCAGTACTGCTCAGTTTCACTCATGGAAATGTACACAGATCCTAATTTTATGATTTCATTCACAGATGTATACAGACATTCTGATTTTATAATGCATTCCTTACGATTTGGAGTAAGTTATGGGTTTTAATGTTTTTTATTACTGCAAAATGGCTTACAGTGCAAATGTGCTCATTCAAAGCCCTTTTCACTTTAACACATAGTATGTCAAGATAAGATAAAAACTATGTTGTGTGTTGCATTAAACTGGCTTGAGAATGTTATGTGTATATAGTGAAGTATGAGCATTTGTATGTACAGAGTGTCACTGTGGGGCGGCACGGTGGCGCAGTGGGTAGCGTTACTGCCTCGCAGTTGGGAGACCTGTGGACCTGGGTTCACTTCCTGGGTCCTCCCTGCGTGGAGTTTGCATGTTCTCCCCGTGTCTGCGTGGGTTTCCTCCCACAGTCCAGGTTAGGTGGATTGGCGATTCTAAATTGGCCCTGGTGTGTTTGTGTGTGTCCTGCGGCGGGTTGGTATAAACAGGCATTCCTCTATACAATAGTTTTGCCCTACATTTTCTTTATAATAAATTATAAGCAAGGTGTAAATTAGAGAAATAATCCAATTAAGTGAAATAAGAACACTTGTAACCTGAATTGTCATTTTATTTGAAAACAGAAAAGGAGCACATACAGCAATATAACAGTCAACAGCAATTAACATCAAATTATGAATAGAAACTGACATTAAAAACACATCCGTGAAAGAGAATATTAAACAAAATACATCACTAAAACACCAGCAAATTCTTATAGACTGAACCATAATTAATGACATTACAATGATTCCTATTAAAAAGTCTGCCATTGCTAGTGACAGTACAAGAAAATTGCTTGGAATGTGAAGTTGTTTAAAGTGGGAGACAGAAATAATCACAGCCAAATTTCCGCAGACTGTAAGCATCACTATCACCATAAATATAAAATTAAAAAAAGCATATGTTGGTTGTCTTGCAGTTTTTAAAGACACAGAAGAATTTCTAGATGTGGTAGAAGCACAATCTGTTTGATTTTCCCAAAAACTCTTAGGTTCACCTAAACTCAGATCCATATAATGTTGCTTTGGCAGTCCTTGGTTAAACTGTTAGAACAGTTCTGTACAGGGCAAGAAATGCAGCCTTTTTATAAGGTGTGCATAATATGAAGAAATTCCCATTTGGGGAATATGAAAGTCTGCTAACAAAACACATTACTTTTCTATTTTTAGACATGTTCTCTGTTTAGCGTCTGTACTCTATGTGGAGGATCAAATATTAACACAGAGTAGGGGGAGGGCTTTAAATTTGCATTTTCTTATAATGTGTATTAAACGTTTATATTTACAGATGCTATAGTTGTGAATTTGCACTACTTCTTAAGTGCAGGATGTACACCATTACTGTAGTTATAATAATTGCTCTAATAATAAAGTGTATTTCTCTGCCCTTAAAAGTGTGATTCCCTAATTGATTGTTTAGTTTTTAATGGAAATTTTCTTTCTTAAGCTTTAGCATAGACTGTAAAACTGAAACAATAATTAACAAACATTATAGTGCTTCTAAAATCTATATCCAGCAACAACAAACTTCATTTTTAACATTTTTTTTCCATAGTGAACTGCGATGAATATTGCTACCCACAATTACCACACTTTGATGGAACAGAACATAATGCCACACACACCCAGAACTTCCCTTCACTCCCTCACAAAAATGATAAAACACAGTTAAAAAGTAAGTCAATAGTAACAGTTTTCTGTATACACAAAAAATATCAAGTATCAACTGAGTGTTTCCCAAGGTTTAGTAGGAAAATATCAAAAAAAAAAATACCATATCAAAAAAAAAAAAAAAAAGTATCTGTTTAACACTAGAACTGCTGAAGCCTATGAAAAAACTAGTAATCCCCGCCAAGCACCTCTCCATTCAGTGTCTTTTGTTTTGTAAGTATGTTGATTAATACAAGCAGCAAGCAGCCTGTTATACCATTCCCCTCACCACCACAGAAAGGGCAAAAAGCTCTCCCAGCTCAAGCCTTGTTTATCTGGGAGTGAGGTAACTGGAGCTGCATAGGGTAAATAATATATCGCTATTTGGAACACATGCATTTCATGTGTGTTTTGCGTCCACAAAGATCTATGCAAGTGTATGATGACAGGAAATGCAAGAAATGTTGAACACATACCTAAAAGACAAACTTTTGTCATGTTTTAGTACTAACAACAAAATTTTGACATGAAGTGTATAATACTTGAAGACTGAAGTCCAAATATCAAATAAGCACTATCACAAAAGGTACAAATATAACAAAACAAGTGTGCTTTTATTCAAGAATATAACCAAAGAAAAAGAAATTGGGTTATTGTACTTTGTTGACACGACTGCTTTGGGAGTACAGCAGTATGAACTACTAACACATAATCAACAGGTCGGGAGTTTGATCCTGGCTGCTTCCAAAAATAAACATTTTGAGTAGCAAGCTGCTCATATTCTTACTATTACAGTAATCCCTCCTCGATCGCGGGGGTTGTGTTCCAGAACCCCCCGCGAAAGGTGAAAATCCGCGAAGTAGAAACCATATGTTTATATGGCTATTTTTATATTGTCATGCTTGGGTCACAGATTTGCACAGAAACACAGGAAGTTGTAGAGAGACAGGAACTTTATTCAAACACTGCAAACAAACATTTGTCTCTTTTTCAAAAGTTTAAACTGTGCTCCATGACAAGACAGAGATGACAGTTCCGTCTCACAATTAAAAGAATGCAAACATATCTTCCTCTTCAAAGGAGTGCGCGTCAGAGAGAGAGAGAGGGAGAGAGAGAACAAAGCAAACAGTCAAAAATCAATAGGGTTGTTTGGCTTTTAAGTATGCGAAGCACCGCGGCACAAAGCAGTTGAAGGCAGCAGCTCACACCCCCTCCGTCAGGAGCAGAGAAAGAGAGAGAGATAAAAACAAACAATCAAAAATCAATACGTGCTGTTTGATCTTTTAAGTATGCGAAGCACAGTGCAGGAAGCATATCGCTTGACAAATCAGCCATATGCAAGCCCAGCAAGAAAGAGAGCAATGTGAAGGTAATCTTTCAGTGTTTATTGAGGAGCGGCCATATCCTCTAGGGGTGCGAACAGCCCCCATGCTTACAATATATTTGAGGAGTTTTATTTAATATGTAATACGTGCTCTGGTTGGGTAGCTTCTCAGCCATCTGCCAATAGTGTCCCTTATATGAAATCAACTGGGCAAACCAACTGAGGAAGCATGTACCAGAAATTAAAAGACCCATTGTCCGCAGAAATCCGCAAACCAGCAAAAAATCCGCGATATATATTTAAATATGCTTACATATAAAATCCGCGATAGAGTGAAGCCCCGAAAGTTGAAGCGCGATATAGCGAGGGATTATTGTATACAATAAAAAAATACATTTGATTTGAGTCTGTAACAGCCGGTGTAAATGTATGGCACTTGTAAAAGTTAGCTTATTTTTTTTTAATTCAGTTTTATTCTCTCAGTCGCGTTCACACTCCCCCTGATCTGACACTGCTGTTTTCAAATAAAGATGTGCTATAACAGAGGTGAACTCAGATGACGATGACGGTTCTACATCAGAGAAAGAGAGCAAAAGCCCTCCCCGCAAGAAACGTCCACTCACATATAAGAACAACGCAGCTGCACCAGGCGTAAAGGTGAAAGATGGTACCGTTTCGATGCAGCAGTCAGTCTGCCCCACATGTGCCCTTCAATGAAATGGCATGGCTTACAGAGCTCACCAAGGTATTGTGCAAAGTTCTGTTTGTGATTATGTTTTGTGGTGGTCTTTATATGAAAACCATGTATATGTTACTTGGTTGTTTACTTGTAAATTACCTATATTTATTTACATATCTTCCTACAACATAAAGTCACAAGTAAACTGCAGCGCTTCCGCTGTTTGATCGACACAGGCATGCTCACAAAGTACATGTGCACTGAAGTGACTTTAGCTGCAGGAATTATTCAGTAAAAGATCCCAGTTGCCCCATGGGAGACTTTCCGAGACTATGGTCATAAAACTTATTAACCATTTCTGGATAAATGCAGAACCGTAATAACAGTTGTACCAGTGTAGTGGGCCTGTGTTAAAAATCCCATAAAGCTTACACTCAATGCTTACATGGTTGCCATTTCCAGCAATTTAGATTTTATTAGGGTGAAATTCTTGTGCCACAGTTGTGGTGATTTTTAAATAAATACAGTAAATAAGTTAGAGTAGCAGAAGATAAATAAACTCCTGCTGATAGTGCTGGAAACATTGTGACACTCACCAATAAATGAATAAGTCATTAAGCTCATCCGGGAGCAAGCCTTGGGTGTCCATGGGTGGGTGATGATGTTTTGTAGTTTGAGATCATCTGCAGACCTTTCCACAATTGACATGGATCACTGCAGTTTAAATAATTTTCCAGCCTACTTCCATACTTATTCTTTGCTGCCCTGATCGCCCTGTCTAGCTTTTACCTGGAGCTACTGTAGCACTCTGCATCATTTGAATTAAAAGCAGCAGTTGTATGGGAGATATTTTCTGCAAAAATGAAAATGAAAATTAAAGTTATAAAATGAAAATGCAATCTCTCTTCTGCAATTTCATTTACAAAGTTTGCACGAAAAATGCTGCAAAAATGAAAATGAAATAACCCCATTTACAATTTCATTTTCAAAGACTGCATTCAAGAATGCTGCAAAAAATAAAATTAAAATGAAACAACCCCATTTGCAATTTCATTTTCAACCTGAACCACAATGAACGTGCAAAAACGAAAAGTAAAACGCAAATTAACACTGGTGCCACCTGCACCTGTTGCTCATTTTCCACTTTGCATTTTCATTTTCAAGTTCTCAACATGCAAATATCAAAGGTTAATAGGTGGGGTTTGGTGATTTTCCACTATTTTTTGACCTTTGTAACTGTAGAGTCACTTTGATCGATAGAATACTTCTCACTTTGACTGTGTTTAATTCATGTGATTTTGATCTTTTTACCCCCGTACTGTGAACTTCACAGCAACCATCTTAAAAATCCGAACACCATGCATAATTGTAGTTCTGAAGAAATTATGTGCAATTTACAATATTTAACATTACAGAAATTAGCCTTTATTACATCATAGTTTACATTTATTTACAGTGAAGTGGAAATGGAACACTTTGTATTTTTGTTGTATTATATTGTAGTCTTTGGCAGAGGTGCTGGAGAGCCTCAGTGTTCTGATATGTAATCTGGAGGTCTGTTTGCAGCAGCAGTGCAAGGATTGGGACAGCTGAGAGACGACACCTGGGCAGCTCCTTCTCCACTTTACCATTTCTCCATCTGCTAAGGTCAATTTTTCCAGGTGACACTGACAGAGCTTCATTTTCATGAATCTGGAGAAAACTATAGCAGATCGAGTTGCTACTAACCCCAAGTGAGCCATAAGAAGCAAGGTATGAGCAAAGTACAAGGCAGATCATAAAGGCGTTGTGACGCGTCAGTGAAGTGAGAGCCTCAAAGTTGAGAACCAGACCTGGAATGTGGTTTGCAGTGCCAGTTCGGTAAACAAAAACAGCAAAGAGACATGTACATTTGCATCTGCACCAGGAGGTTTGCCTGCTTGACTATAGCTGACCAGCGTTGAACACACCTGCTGCACCAAACAACAGCACAACACTTAACATTCAGTTGTGCCACCTGCCAGTGCAGCACGGAGCATCCGTGATGCACTATCTGGCAACACAGCACTGACAAACCCTTCTCACGTGCCCTCAACACCGGCTGCATGACCGAAGCAGGAGAGAAGACCACACAGCCATGTTGGCGAGTTTGTGCACTGTTGCAAGGAGTTAGAAGTGGCCGCTGGGGACAGTGAGAAGGAGAAGCAACATCCACTAGAAATGAGTCACCAAAAGATTAAGCTGCCATTGTATCACCAATAGAAACAGTGCCTATAAAAACAGCAACTGCACACAGTTACACAGTCTTTTCAAACTAGTGCTTCAAAAGGCAAGCAGTCCTTTTTAGGATAGCAAGCTACCTTAAAGATGTAAAAGCCATTGCAGTAATCTGTGCTGACGCTGCACTATAATGCTACAAAAATACAAAGCATCACTTTTCTACTTCAGTGTAAATAAATGTAAATTATGAAAAAGGCAAATGTCTGTGATGTTAAATATTGTAATTAAATTACACATTAATTACTTCAGAACTACAGTTATGAATGGTCTTTGGATTTTGTGAGATGGTTTCGCTGTGAATCTTGCAGTACAGGGCTAAAGAGATCAAAATACATTTTATTAGAAATTTTATTTCCTTTCCTTCTATATATGTGTGTACATTGTTCCAAATTACCATCTTTCTTGGCAAAATTTTTTAAATGCCTATCAGACAGCCTAGGTGTCACAGTCACTCCTAACCCATTAACAGATGAGTTTGGTGTACTCCATGTTGGGTTAAAGTGGAGAAGGACAAACTGTAATTACCTTTACTTCACTATTAGTACGTAGTATTATCTTGCTTAACTGAATCCTAACCCACCTCTTTTAAGTCAGTGGGTAACTGATGTTATATACTATTTGAAATTGTTTGGAGGATCTCTTCAAAACCTTTTTAAAACCTAGCAGGACCTAATAAATAATATTTTAGAATAAGCATTTATATTTGTGGTAAAGACTCCTTTCTTTCTTTACTACTCTCAATTGTTTTACTCCGACTGTTGAACTTCCTGTCTTTCTCATGGGTGGGGCTTCTGTTCTGTTAAGTTTTGACTCGATTGTATGGAATGTTATATGTTTTTAATAAATTAAAAAAAAAATCAAAAAAAGAAAAGATCAAAATCATGTGAATTAAACACAGTCAAAGTGAACAGTATTTTACTAATTGAAGGGGATATAGAGCTATAAAGGATAAAGAATTGTGGGAAATCAAGGTACAAAGCCCCGCCCATTGACCTTCACTATTTGCATGCTGATCACTTGAAAATGAAAATGCAAAATGGAAAATTAAAATTCAATGAGCAGCATGTGGCGACAGTGTTTATTTGTGTTTTACTTTTCATTTCTGTGGCTTAATTGTGGTTCAGGATGAAAATATAATTGCAAATGGGGTTAATGTTAATTTTTGCAGCATTCTTGCATGCAGACTTTGAAAATGAAATAGCAAATGTTTTTTTTAAATTTTCATTTTAATTTTTACAGAAAATATCTCCCATACACTTCTAGTCCACTCCATAAGACACACGTGAACAGCATCATTGAACCAGGGCTTCTGATTAGGGCAGGAATATGGAGTACAGTTAGACACACACAAGCACACAAATCCATACAGAACCTGATATATTACATTAAACAGCTGATCTTCAAATTCTCTTTTTTTAGCATCTGTACAAATATATGGAATTTGGCATTGTTTATACTGTATATACAGTATATATACTGTATATATAAATAATATACTCTATATACTTTTTTTGTAACTTTTTGGTGACTTTATGGAAACCCATGCTGAAAAGATTACATCCATCCATCCATTTTCCATTCATAAACACTTATAATGTAATTCTGACTGTGACGTGCAGTTTTCAGCTCTGAAAAGTATCCCTATATCCCCTAGAAACTGATTATTTATTAGGCCAGTTGAAAATGTCTTTAACCAGGTTAAACCAATAGAAGCATTTTTCTGAACCAAATATCCACCTAGAACATTTTAATGAATTTATTCAGATGGGGTAAAGTCAGCTTGTTGATGAAGATTTTTTGAAAAACTCTGCAATTACTCTCCGAAGCCTGAAATATATTATGCTTTGGAATTGAGTGCTCTGGATTATTTGCGAAAAGCTGAGCACAGAACATGACAAGTGGTACTAGAAGTTAGGTTTAAATGGAGCAGCAGCAGCAAGAGTAATGCTATGCCTATCTTCCCCAGATCTCAAAGAAAACTAACACCTGTGGGCCTCAATATGTGCTATTGACATTTTACAGAAAATGACTTCCACAGACAAACACCATGTGCCTTATTCATCTTTTAGATAACCACCATGATGATGGGCTGGGACTGAGGTGATTGGGATGACTACCTTGCTGTACAAGTGACTGGAGTAGTGCTGAATGCATTTAAGTAGTGGCCAGTAGCAACATGTGAATGTGCACGACAGTTATCCAGGAGCAACAGAGCTTTACTTTCCTCTGACATTCCCTTATTTCTAAAATTTTCTTTGCAACTGGGAACAAACAAATGGTGGAACCACTCAATAAAAATTTCAGCGCCCATCCAACCATTCCTCTTCAGACAATAATCCATGGGGAAGTTAGTTATGCTTTTAAGGCACTTTGGATTGGAAAATTTGCCGATCACACATAACTTCACCTTATGAGTTCCCAATGCATTTGCACATATGAGCACAAATGTATGTTCTATATTTAGTTTAAACCCATGAGCTAACCTTTTGTTACCACCAACCAAAGTACAATCGGGGGAACACTTTCACATTAACCCAATCTCATCTTCATTATAAATCTGCTTTTCAATCAAGCTATTTTCTTCAACCAATTCACTAAACACATTACAAAATGAAGCTGCAGCTTCAAACTCTACTGATTTCTGCTCAACTGACAAGTCTAACTTACTAAGGCCATGGCAAACTTTGAATTGAGTAAGCCACCCACTTGAAAATGAACACTGACTCTCAAAATTTTAAATCAAAAAATATCAACTGACTGTATTATAGACAAATAAAAAATAGATGAGGTTAGATTGTATATTTAAACACATGGGTGAGGTAGACAAGCATTTGGTGCACAATTTGTGGCTTTACACATGGGGCACATGTGCGTGGCACACCAAGTTTAAACTTAGAACTTCACAAAATCTATTTTATTTTAAGAATTTTTTTTTTTTTTTTTGCAGGTTGCTTGAGAGTGAGTTCCGATTAATGGAGAGTCTACTTTAGTTCTTTTGCCATTAAATTCACATTTGGGATTGTGATATTTTGTAAATAAAATAAGCAGAGAAAATAATTTTTTAGATGAAAACACCTTAATAAAACTGGTTCCGTAAAGCGCTTTGAGCATGGGAAATGAGCTATATAAACAAACATTATTTTTATTATTAAAGGTACAGTACATTCCTAAAATAAATGTAGAAAAGTTTATGGTTAAAAAGCACAAAAAACAAGCTCAGTTGCAATGTTTTCCTACATTTTACAAGATAATTTTTGGAAAGGATAATATATAAAAGGGACTCGGTTCTGTTGGGCCCTTGACCAAAGCCCTTAACCTGCAATTGCTGAGCACTTTGAGTAGTGAGGAAAGCGCTATATAAATGAAAAGAATTGTAATTAGTATAATTATATGAATTAGATTAAGTCATACTTGTCTTAAATTTCATATACAGTATACAGTATATATATTGTCACACACGTGCGAGTTGGAGGCAGTCAAAGAGCCTAAAGGTGAGTGAATTATCGCAAGACAAAGGGTCATCACGTGGTACTTACCTGAATCTCTTTCCCTCTACAGAAAATCAGAAGAAATGTAAAGATCTCCATTTCCGGTTTCAAAATGGCCGTTATGATGTCACTTCCGGTCAATTACGATGATGCCACGTCCGGTTCCACAATCCTTCACTTCCGTCAACTTCTGTTGACGTTGGTTCCGCTTCCTGTCTTCAGTCGTCACATCCCACCAACCAGTTCCTGTCTTTTGTCTTCAGTAAAATGTTCTATGTACTGAAAAAGTCTCTAGAATCAGTTTCTTTATTATTGTCTGGATAACAATATACGGGGATGGTCCCCAAATCTTTATTTGTTTTATTTGGAGTTATTTTCTTCAAGACTGATATCTCACATTTGGCGTAGTCGGCAGGATTGTTTTTTCAATGTTTAGAAGATGTCAGAAGAACAGGACCTCAACACAGTCTTGAGTACCATTATGGGCGATCTCCGCACCTTGAAAATACAGATGGGCGAAACGCGGACCCAACTAGCGGAAGCCGAGGCTCGCTCCATCACTGGTGTATGGACGGAGGTCGCTTGGTCACAGCCCATTCAGTTGACGACACTGACTGAATCGGATGATATTGAAACTGCTAAGCGGAACGCATGGCCGAGTTTGGAATGGGCGTACCAACTGGCTCCCTATCTGAAGGGGACGGCGCAGAGAGTTTATTATGACTTAACTGAGGAGCAGGCTGCTGATTACGACACTCCAAAACTGGAGGTCTTCAAACGCTACAGCGTATCTCTGGAACAGCAGGCGAGAGAATGGAGGGAGTGGCAATTTGATCCTGAGAGGCCGTTAAGAACCCAGGGCTTTGAAGCTTGGGGAAAAGTCTGTCGCTGGCTAAGGCCAGATATTAATTCCTCTCACAAGATGGCCAAGGTCATAGCATGTGAGACATTTGTGCATGCCCTCATTGACCATATCGTCCAGCAAGTCCAGAAACATAATTTTGAGGACATGGATTTCTTGATAAAAACCACAGAGCGTCATTGGGCGGCGTGTAAATCGGGGCAGTCAGAACGGTTTTCTCGTCGAACCCAACAGGTACGTGGGGCAGCCCCTGAGCCCACCCGACAAACTTCCGAACCTGCCGTCCATAAAAGAGACAGACCAGCCCAACTGTACCTACGAGGCCATGGATTGTTCATTAGTAAAGGGAGAAAGGTATTGTGCCACAGTGACTAACCCTTTGTCTCTTCCATATAAAGGGGCAGTTACTATAAATGGCAGGAAGGTAAGGGCAATGTATGATTCCAGGAGTAACATTTCTATTGTTGCTGTCCATTTCGTTTTACAGCAACAGTGGACTAAAATTAAAACTAGTCTAAAATGTATTCATGGGGACATCCAGTATTATAAAACTGCCAGATGTGTGGTGTCTGTGAATCAGAAGTTAACAAGTATGGCTATGACTGTATTACCGGATCCCCCTTTTCCAGTCATCTTAGGAAGGGATTGGAATAAAATTACCAGCGGTAACAACGTAACTGTACCTAAGAAGTATTTGGGCTTAGTTGTAGCAAGGCTACATAATGGACAGTCGTGTTAGCCTTCTGGATTGTTCCGTCACTTTATAATATTGGCTGGGAGAGTGTTTTAAATAGCACTTCAGGCACCTTTGGTGACGCCCCGGTCTGGAAGGATCCCGCCCGAGTAAATTTTCCAGCTGCCTGTTGCTGGCATGAGGTTCCCATGACAACCGTGAGGGGCAAGGATTTTCGGCGGAAAACTTTTTCTTTTTAAGGGGAATGGCGGAACAAGTAGGGAGATAAAAAGAAAGGATAAGACTGAAGGCATCGCAGCGACTATCCACGCTCTAAGAACTATTCAGGATTTTACTTCACCCAGGGACGTCTGCTATTCATGGGTGGCCACCCCGAAGAAATATTCAAGGACGATTCCCCGACAAGAGGCCAGGGTCTGGTGTTCTCCGGGTGCTCCCGTCTGGTGAGTCGGATTCCTGAGTTTAATTCTTTGTGATAGTCCGCGGAGAAGCCGTTCCGCAAAAGAACGAGTGTGTTTCCTGCCTTCACGGAGGAACTAAACTACAGTGTTTCTTGCTTTCCTATATTTTGGACTAAGTGAAATCTAATCTTTTGCATTCTCAAAGAACAGTTTTTCTTCTTATTTACTTTTTTTCTTTTTTTTGTCTGTGTCAAACCGGGGGTTAGTATTTGGGCGCTAGGGAGGGCGTCTGGGGAAGGGGTTCACTAAGGGGCACTCAGGCACCAGTCAAGTTAATGTAACAGCAACTGTTAATATATTTTTTCTGTTCCACTTCCTGTTATGTTTTATTTGCTGCAAATTATTAAGAAGGGAATCGTGGCAAGAGGGGACGAGGACCGAATATGGTTGTGCTATTATGCTTTCAAACATCGTCCACCCCCTGTACGGGTTGTGAAGTGTAGGAATCGCGTTCCCATATTGTGCGGTTGCTACATAGTAATGGAGAATACTGCTCCGATTGCCTCCACGCCATGTCCCACAGTACCACAGACCAATATGGGTATCCAATGCAAAGAAACCAATGTCCCATCGTCCTCTGTGGGAGCTAGTACAGTTAACATGGAGGATGTGGAGGCAGAAGCTCCTACCATTAAGGTCAAACGAGACCCTGTTCAAGAATTAACTGCCCAATTCCTATTAACACCGTCATCTTTTAAAAGAGAACAATGGAACGATGATTCCTTAAAATTCGCTAGGAATGCAGTAGTATCTACCGAGGGATATACAAACCTAGATCCCATGCCACCGATGCCATTCTTTGTAATTAAAAATGAATTATTATATAGAGTGGGAGATCACGGGGGTGAAGTGCGAGCATTACTGTTGATTCCACGCACTTTTCGGTGAAAAGTGTGTGAATTGGCACATTCTCACCTTCTAGGAGCCCATTTAGGCTCCGATAAAACATTGTAGAGAATAAAAGTCCGATTTTATTGGCCGGGAGTTAATGAGGAGGGGAGGTCCGGCGATTTTGCACTTCCTGTCCCTAGTGCCAACTTCACCAGATTCCAAGAAGGACTAGAGCTCCTCTTGTTCCTCTTCCCCTTATTGATATCCCTTTTGAGCGAGTAGGAATTGATCTCGTAGAACCCCTAAAACCCTCGTTAAAGGACTTTAAATATATGTTAGTCCTAGTGGATTATGCCACTCACTTCCCTGAAACTGTTCCTTTGTGCTCAGCTAATACTAAAAAATATTGCACGGGAGTTAGTAGGGATATCGCTCATGTTGGGATCCCCAAAGAGGTTTTAACGGACCAAGGGAATTCCTTCACTTTGGAAACGTTCAGGGAAGTTGACAAATTACTCAGAATAAAACATTTGAAAACGTCTGTCTACCATCCCCAAACTGATGAGCTGGTAGAACGTTTTAATCAAATGTTAAAACAGATGTTACACAAAGTAGTTAACGAGGATGGAAGAAACTGGGATCAGTTGCTTCCTCTCATTTTGTTTGCTTATCGGGAAGTTCCTCAGACCCCTACGGGGGTTTCTCCTTTTGAATAGTTGTATGGAAGACAACCCAGAGAGCTTTTGGATATGCTAAAAGAAGGATGGGAAGAAGAGGTCCTCCCTACTTCAAACATTCTTGAATATATCACGCAATTACGTGATAGATTGGAGAAAATTAGACCTATTCTAAAAGAGAATTTGGAGAAAGCACAAGCAGCGCAGTCACTTTATTACAATAGAAATACCACCATTCGGGAATTTGTCCTGGGTGATCGTGTTATGGTATTAGTCTCAACTTCTCATTCAAAGTTGTTAGCACATTGGCAAGGCCCTTATGAAATTAAGGAAAAGAAAGGACTCGTTGACTATTTGGTTAAACAACCTAATCGTCGACCAAGTGAGCAAATTTATCATATTAATTTGCTGAAACCATGGAAGGAAAGAGATCTTGATCTCTACTCCGGACAGCCTAGTTCGCTTTTTATGTCATGTGCCCATCTTAATTTTGGTCCCAATTTGACGTATGAACAACGACAAGATCTTGAAATGGCTATCTTGTCTGTACCCAAAGTTGTGGATGAAGTACCAGGACAAACTGAGCTGATTGTTCATGATATCATTACTGATCCTGGAGTGATTGTCAGAGAGAGACCCTATGGGTTCCCGGAAGCAAAGAAAGCGGAAGTAGAGTTGGAGATTAGACGAATGCTAGAATTAGGGGTTATTGAAGAAAGTTATAGCCCTTGGTCTAGTCCAATTGTCTTAGTTTCTAAACCTGATGGGTCATGGAGGTTTTGTAATGACTTTCGTTGACTTAATCAGGTCTCTAAATTTGATGCGTATCCCATGCCATGAGTGGATGATTTACTCGATCGGCTGGGGATCGGCTCAATTCCTAACTACTCTTGACATGACAAAAGGGTATTGGCAAATTCCCTTAATGGATTCCGCTAAAGAAAAAAACACTTTTAGTACACCCAGTGGACATTGGCAATACAGGGTCCTTCCTTTTGGTTTTCACGGGGCACCAGATACTTTTCAACATCTGGTAGACACACTGCTACGGCCCCACAATTCATATTATGCCGCCTACCTGGATGATGTAGTCATTTATTTTGGCACATGGAAGGATCATGTATGGCAGGTTCAAACAATACTCTGCATGCTAGCATCAGCAGGGCTTTGTATTAATCCGAAGAAATGTTTTTTCGTATTAAAGGAAGCCAAATATTTAGGCTACCTAGTAGGTGGTGTTGAACCACAATGTAATAAAATTGATGGCATCAAGAATTGACCCCGTCCGATAAATAAGCGGCAAGTACAAGCATTTTTGAATTGGCAGGTTACTATCGACGTTTTGTACCGCATTTCTGTGAAATTGCTATGCCCTTATCTAATTTAACAAGGAAACAAGCACCTTTAAAAGTGGTATGGGATGATTCGGTTGATAAAGCATTCAGTGACTTAAAATTGGCCCTTACGTCAGCACCTTTATTGAAATCTCCTGACTTTTCTATTCCTTTTATTCTCCAGACCGACGCATAAGCCACAGGATTGGGTGCTGTGCTGAGCCAATGCGTCGACGGTGCTGAACACCCCATTATGTATCTAAGCCGGAAACTGCTGGACCAGGAGACCAAGTATGCTGCGGTGGAGCAAGAAGCCTTGGTGATTAAGTGGGCTATCACGTCATTGAGGTACTACCTATTGGGGCTTGAATTTACTCTGGTGACAGATCATGCCGCTTTGCAGTGGATGTCTCTTCATCGGGAGTCTAATCCTCGTGTCACTAGGTGGTTTTTAGATCTTCAACCTTATCGTTTTAGTGTCACTTATCATAGAGGTTCCTTACAGGCCAACGCAGATGCTTTCTCCCGTGTCCACGACCTCTTGGTGCAGGTCACCCGACCTGATAGATCTAGGCTGGGGGGGGTCATGTCACACACGTGTGAGATGGAGGCAGTCAAAGAGCCTAACGGTGAGTGAATTGTCGTGAGACAAAGGATCATCACGTGGTACTTACCTGAATCTCTTTCTCTCTACAGAAAATCAGAAGAAAAGTAAAGATCTCCATTTACGGTTTCAAAATGGCTGCAATGACGTCACTTCCAGTCTGTTACGATGACATCACTTCCGGTTCCACAATCCTTCATTTCCATCGACTTCTGATGACGTTGGTTCCGCTTCCTGTCTCCAATTGTCACATCCAGCCAACCAGTTCCTGTCCCATCATTCCTTGTACTATAAAAACGCCATTTTGTCTTCAGTAAAATGTTCTATGTACTGAAAAAGTGTCTAGAATCAGTTTCTTTATTATTGTCTGGACGACAATAATGACAATAGTGATGTCATTGCAGCCATTTTGAAACCGTAAATGGAGATCTTTACTTTTCTTCTGATTTTCTGTAGAGAGAAAGAGATTCAGGTAAGTACCACGTGATGATCCTTTGTCTCGCGATATACGAGGACGGTCCCCAACTCTTTATCTGTTTTATTTGGAGTTATTTTCTTCAAGACTGATATCTCACAATATATATATATGATACACACCAAACATTTTTTCATTCTCTATTTGCAGGAAAACCTCCCCAATTAACCATTATATAAGGAATCGTCACTAAATTATACTGAAAGAAGGCACTAATCTTTTTGATTCTAATGGATGAATTTATTTACTGTATTATATGAAAAGGGGCAAAGAGGAAAACTGTTCAGGACAAATCAGAATCTTATAAACTAGTAAAAATTCAGACTAATTATACAGCCTACTCGTTGAGATTAAAGCCTGAATGACTAATAAAATATTATTTTTAAATTAACTAGCATGGATCAAGATTAATTTTGCATGAGGTTTTGTTTTTTCTAGATGGAGAAAAAATTTGAAAGAGAAATCTTATGTAAACATTGCTGAGCAAGAGGTAAGCATTTTGAAAACTGGATACTTGCAAAGTAATAAAAATCAAATTGTACCAATTTTAGAGATAAGATCTGGGGTTAAATTCCACTGAGAAACTGGACTACAGTAATCCCTCCTCCATCGCGGGGGTTACGTTCCAGAGCCACCCGCGAAATAAGAAAATCCGCGAAGTAGAAACTATATGTTTATATGGTTATTTTTATATTGTCATGCTTGGGTCACAGATTTGCGCAGAAACACAGGAGGTTGTAGAGAGACATGAACTTTATTCAAACACTGCAAACAAACATTTGTCTCTTTTTCAAAAGTTTAAACTGTGCTTCATGACAAGACAGAGATGACAGTTCTGTCTCACAATTAAAAGAATGCAAACATACTGTATCTTCCTCTTCAAAGAAGTGCGCGTCAGGAGCACAGACTGTCAGAAAGACAGAGGAAAGCAAACAAATCAATAGGGCTGTTTGGCTTTTAAGTATGTGAAGCACCGCCGGTACAAAGCTGTTGAAGGTGGCAGCTCACACCCCCTCCGTCAGGAGCAGGGAGAGAGAGAGAGAGAGAGAGAGAGAGACAGAGAAAAACAAACAGTCAAAAATCAATACGTGCCCTTCGAGCTTTTAAGCATGCGAAGCACCGTGCAGCATGTCGCTTCAGGAAGCAGTTGCACAGAAGACAGCAACGTGAAGATAATCTTTCAGCATTTTTAGACGAGCGTCCGTATCGTCTAGGTGTGCGAACAGCCCCCCTGCTCACACCCCCTACGTCAGGATCAGAGAAAGTCAGCGCAAGAGAGAGAGAGAGAAAAGTAAGTTGGGTAGCTTCTCAGCCATCTGCCAATAGCTTCCCTTGTATGAAATCAACTGGGCAAACCAACTGAGGAAGCATGTACCAGAAATTAAAAGACCCATTGTCCTCAGAAATCCGCGAACCAGTAAAAAATTCGCGATATATATTTAAATATGCTTACATATAAAATCCGCGATAGAGTGAAGCCGCGAAAGGCGAAGCGTGATATAACGAGGGATCACTGTATACAGAAATTGCCTAATCCAGTTAATTATGAAAATGTTATTCAATTTGGGAAATTCAAAAATAAGACTCACTTGAATTCATTCAGACAAATTTTCTAAAGTAATAAATTTTGTTCTTTTCATTTAAAATTGTATAGCATTTTGATATTTTTCACAAATAAATTATTAACATACGATGGTAAGGGCCTGCGGTGGGTTGGCACCCTGCCCAGGGTTGGTTCCTGCCTTGTGCCCTGTGTTGGCTGGGATTGGCTCCAGCAGACCCCCGTGACCCTGTGTTCGGATTCAGCGGGTTGGAAAATGGATGGATGGATGGTAAGGGCTGTATAGCAAGTCTTGAAATGTCCTTTACTTTGGTAAGCAGAATCCGAATTCCTAATGTCAAATCTGTTGAGAGCCACACGTTTACCCATCTAGCCCTCATTTTCTCATATGTCCTGTGATTCATATTGGAGTTATTAGTCTTATACACCTCACACAGGTGTTTTTTCAGCTTCTTTTTCAACTCTTTATTAACCTACTGCAGAGGGTTTTTTTTACTTCCTACTAATACAAAATTTAAGTATGTACATGTCCTACATTATAAGTAAAACTTTTTGAAACCTGTTCCAAAGCTCCTTGCCTGCATAAAAGCTTATCCCAATATATCCTCCTTAGACTTGGCCACATCTGCTCAAAATTTGCAGTACCAAGGTTAAACTTAACAGTTTTAGTCATAGCATTCACACTCTTCCAAAACATTGAGAACTGTATTATATTACTGTCACTTGACCCTAGTGGTTCAATCACCTCTACCTCAATTCCAGAGAAGAGCAACTAGGCTGATTTCCAGGACTACGGGGTGAATTATGAGGAAATATTAAAAGAGCTGAGACTTTTCAGTTTAAGAAAAAGAACATTAAGAGGAGACATCATCAAATTGTTTAAAATTATGCAGGGAATTTGAAACTTTTGCTTTAAAATAAGTTCACTAAGAACACAGGGACTAATTTGGAAACATGTTAAAGGTAAATTTCACATAAAGATCAGGGGGGTATTTTTCATACATGGATTAGTCGTTTAGCCGGATGTAATTGTTGACGATTTGGCCTGATCCTGGATCTGTCGGTTTTTCGAAACTCTTGCTGGAAGTGTTGTCATAGCAACACATCCAAATCCTCAAACCTGCTCAGAGCAGGTTTGTTCTACGTAAACAAGGATTAGTTTACACACTTAATCAGTGACGGTTTGTGGAAGTCATCCAGTCATGGCTTCGCCGTTCATGAATGAGCGACCAATTGATATTGGTGTGCAAATTATACGAAGAGAATTTCATATAGTGAGGGTTTTGCGTGATCGGCTAGATCCTTTATTGCTCCTGGAGGAAATTCTTTTCGAAAGATACCGCTTTAGCCCAGGGGGAATATTGTACCTCAAAGATTTATTAGCACCTTATATTCGAAGTCAAACTAGGCAAAGTCGGGCTCTCACAACCACACAGAGAGTAGGCATTGCTTTGAGGTTTTTTGCAAGTGGCACTTTTTTATATACTGTAGGCAATGCGGAAAATCTAACTAAAAGTGCAGTTTGCCAGGCAATTCGTAAAGTCTGTTTGGCTCTGAAATATTTCCTTCGGGTTTTCATAGTGTTTCCTGAACCCCTGTGTATGCAGACAATAAAAGAGGCGTTTTATGCCATTGCAGGTAGGTAATACACAGGTAAAATCACCCACAGTTCCATAAAGAATCTCACAATCTGCCTAACATTCTCATTACCAGGATGTCCAAATGTGATTGGGGCACATGGGACTGATCAGAGTGGAGTTTGATCAAACATTTTTTGGAAAATGTACCTCTCCTCCTGATGAATAATCAGACACAGTGTCTTCATGAAATATTTGACCTTCGTCAATATCTCGTTGGTCAGACACAGGTTCTAGGGATATGACATTCCCTGCAACTGACCCAACAAAAAAGAGGGCTATATGGAACATACCTATGGCACACATTGAGCACAAATATATGCAATGACCATCCTTTACCTGAAATGAAGTGACCACTGCATCCTGCCACTGGTTCTGAGGAGGAGCTTCCCCGTGGAATGCACTCAGAAACAGGGCGATGGGCATTTTGCTGGAGAGCCAACTCTTCTGCAGGGGTTAGGTCTGGACCGCGTGGACCTCCACCTGTTTTGTGCTTGTCTGCCTTCTTATTAGCTTTAAAATTACTGTAATTTTTTATATTATATATGATTATTTATGTAAACAATTCTTTAAATAGTTATATACCAATATTTACCAGTTTGAAGTATATTCTTGTACTTCACTTTAACCTGTTCCTATGTTCTCCTTGTGATCACGTTTGATCTGGAATTATGACATATTAAATAATAATTAATCTGACACATAGGAAATGAAACTCTGCATTCAGTAAGTACAATGCACACTACTTAGCGTTTAATTTGTCGGCCACTTTTTGCCAGCCGTCTTTTCTGGTCTGGGCTGCTTTTGCAGATGCCTTTTCAAAAAGTGTTTAGCTGTATCTTCTATTTATATATTAGGAAAAATATAAATGCTTTAATGAGATTTCAAAAATCAAAGCTAAATAATAAGGTGCTTAGCTCTAAAATGAGGCAAAAAAGCATGAAAAAGTCAGTACCTCAGCATGACCTGGTAACTTCAAATCAAAACACAAACCAAAAAAAAAAAAGAAAAGACAAATAAAACAATAAAGAGTAGAAAAAACATGGTTAATATAATTTGTAACAGATAGTGGGGCTTTATGTTGTTCACGAGTAATGCATGCAATCAAAATAATAATAAAAAAGAAACATAAATTTTATCAATTTTTACCAAGTGTTTCTAAACAATGCAGTAACAGCTGTGTGAATTTATACATCACGAGGAAGGGTGAAGAAGTGATAAGTGAACAAAATGGACAAAAGAGTGTTGGACGTGAGAAGTATGGATGGAAAGTGAAGGAGGGTCATTTGGGGGCCAATCTACCTAATAAAGGCTATTACAGTGGTTATGGGAAGCTCAATCTTTTCTGAATGTCAACAGCCTAGAAAATGTTATCATGTCTCAGCTGCTGGGGTTCAAATTCTTGTTTTATGTCATTTTTTTTTAGTTTTTATTTTATTGTAATCATTCATACAAATCGGTCAATTTTTATAAAAAAATCAGGATTTTTGAGTTGTTTATTGATGTTAATGTTACTTTTGTTAATTACCTGCTCGCATTGTGAAGTGGGGAGTCAGCTGAGGATATGACGTCAGATTATCTACTGTCTTTCTGCTGCTGGCGAGCTGCTTGTTCTGCTTGTCGCATGTCGTTGTTTTAAGAGCTGGGAGCACATGATGCATTTCTGTCAAAAGCAATCCAACAACTGCTAGGTTAGATGTCTGTGGACTTGTTTTAAATGATGGCTCACTGCCTTGTCTCGCGTGAAATTGTAAAAACAATAATTGTCCTTTATTTCCAGCCCCAGGTGTAGTTAAATCTCTTTCTTGCAGGACGTATAACGCTGCTCGCGTTGTGAAGGGGGTGGGGGCATCTGCTGTCGCGCTGCCCGTCGATCATTTTAAAGCCTGTACAGCTGCTATCCTTTTTGCCACTTCGTGTCTCTGCTACTCGTGTTGTGATCGCTTCTCCGTGATCATAAACATACACCTGACCGAATTGTGTTTTCTTTGATATTAAACTTGTTGTTGCTTTAACTGTTGCAGGATCACAGATTCTCAAAGCGTATGGTCCATTATTGTGTAAATCTACATTTTGTGCATTGATTGAATCGAAGGTGACAAGGATTTGTTTTCTGCTCTTTGTCTTTTATTTCTGACCTCACTTTGTCCTGTTATTTTTTCAATTACACCTGGTCCTGATGATTAATTTCCTTTTGTTTGCGCTAATGTGATCTTTAGTCATCGACGTTTCATTTATAACGTATTGTCCTTTATACGCTTTATATGCACTGAGACCCCTGGATCTGTGTGTGCTGTATGCCTTTACACTACTGATTTTTTTGCTGGCCGTGCTCTGATATAGCTTGTAAGTAGAGCGTGTCTTGCAAGAATCTCATATTCTATATCCCCGCGAGGCGCTCCGTGGCCATTCTCTTTTGTCTTGCGGGTCTTTTATTTGTCTTCCGTGATCTTAACATGAAGATCACATATCATCTCCTAGTCATTCCCTCCCACAGGATTTTTTTATAATAGAGAGAAATGTTTTTGCACCAAAAATATTTAAGAGTTATTTAATTATTTATTTTTATTTATTATTTCTTTGTAGGGGAGGCACTGTGGTGCAGTCATAGCGCTGCTGCCTCGCAGTTAGGAGACCCAAGTTCGCTTCCCGGGTCCTTCCTGTGTGGAGTTTGCATGTTCTCCCCGTGTCTGCGTCGGTTTCCTCCGGGTGCTCCGGTTTCCTCCCACAATCCAAAGACATGCAGGTTAGGTGGACTGGCGATTCTAAATTGGCCCTAGTGTGTGCTTGGTGTGTGGGTGTGTGTGTGTGTGTGTGTCCTGCGGTGGGTTGGTGCCCTGCCCGGGATTGGTTCCTGCTTTGTGCCCTGTGTTGGCTGGAATTGGCTCCAAGAGAACCCCGTGACCCTGTGTTCGGATTCAATGGGTTGGAAAATGGATGGATGGATATTTCTTTGTTTCTCATTTGTGCTAAGTGGAACCCTAAATACAAAGAGGACTATTTCATTTATGTTAGGTAGCATGCCCAGAGGGGACTGGGCGGTCTCGTGGCCTGGAACCCCTGCAGATTTTATTTTTTTCTCCAGTTGTTGTTGTTGTTGTTGTAGTTATCTTGTTCCTATCAAGCTCGTTGTCTCATATTTTGTCCCTTAATAGATTGTGATCTCTAATCGAGCAGTGGCTGTCTTCTCCTAGGACGTTGTCCACAATTTGTGTAGTTGTACCTGTCCAACTCCAAAAAGCATTTATAATAAGTCTTAGTACAAGGTGGCTGCTCTATTCTCTTATGCTGGCAGTCTAACATGGCCCTTGCTCTTCGCTTGTGGTCACTTGTCCACCAAGGTGGCAATTGTATTGCATCTGTTTAACTGTTTTTGTTTTCTCAGTGTAGCTGCTAAATATTGATTTGAGCAGAAGTTGCTTAATTCAGTTTTGAATACACACCAAGCTCACACCCAGTCAATCAAGTAGCTATGTGTGAAATTTCCTATTTGTGAACCCAACCACTGCACTTCAAGTTTCAGCTGTCTTTTCTCTGTCTAATTATTTCCCTACATGTACTGTTAGTGGCAGAATATTAAGCAGACCTTAGTAAATAGCTAAAAAATGGAAAGTCTGCCAGTGTAGCAGAGGAAGCTCATACCTTTTATGTGGAGCAGAGCACTTTTTATGATACCTTTTATTTTTATTGACACAGCAGGTTCCACTAGTCAATTTTCTGTCGTATACTTTTCCACACTCACGATCTCATCTCATTCTCAAAAACCATTAATCCAATTCAGTTTTTGTTTTGGGTGGGATGAATGGAGGCAGAGATGATTCCAGCTGATTGCAACCCTAGCACCGCTGCTAATCTATTGCTGGAGCTATTCATCCACACGCACTCACACAACCATACAAATGTCAATTGAAATTGCCTGCTAAACTAACCTGCACATGTTTGGATATGTGAAAGGAAAACAGTATTCAGAGGAACCCACCCCATGGATAACATGCAAAGTCCATACAGACAATGACCAGGTATGGATTTGAACCCAGGGCAATGGATCCACCAGGCCTTAGTGCTACTCACTATTACCACCATCTTTTACCTGCGTTATTGAAGTACACCCCTTGAGATATTGGTCTTAGCCACTGTTACAATTTTAACTGTTTAAACTATATGTTTCAATGCTTTTAACTGTTAATTTAATGTACATATACTCTTTACATATTATTTTCTTAATTATACTCACTAGGACCTTTAAAATATGTATTTGGTGTTAGAGTTGTAATAAAACTCCACCTCCACTTTACTTGTTGTTATTGTATTTATTTTTATTTGAAGAAACCTTTAAATAACAGATCCTTCATACATATGCAATGTAGCTAAGGAAAAAAAAAAGGCTTGCACTTAAAGAGGGAGTGTCTAAGGTAGTGTGCTTCTATAAATTCAGTACTAATGTTCTTAGAGCCAGAAATGAATATACTGCCATTGCAGTTACAAGCGAAGTAACTTCAGCAAAAATCAATGGATTTCTATGAAGACAAATTGTTTAAAATGAATGAACTTCCTAGCGATTCATCTGCTAATTTTTCTTACATAAAACAAGATCAGCCTGCTGCAGTGTACAGTATGTTGTTCCATATTTTTTCTCAGCTTGTGTCTTGCTTCTTACTGTTTGTGGAAACTTTCTGGTGATAATCTCGATTGCACATTTTAAACAGCTTCACACACCCACTAACATATTAATTCTTACCTTGGCTTTGGCAGATTTTCTAATAGGAATATTTGCAGTTCCTTTTGTGATTAGATAGATAGAGATAGATAGATAGATACTTTATTAATCCCAATGGGAAATTCACATTCTTCAGCAGCAGCATACTGATACAATAAATAATATTAAATTAAAGAATGATAATAATACAGGTGAAAAAACAGACAATAACTATGTATAATGTTAAATATTAACATTTACCCCCCCTGGTGGAATTAAAGAGTCGCATAGTTTGGGGGAGGAACGATCTCCTCAATCTGTCTGTGGAGCAGGACAGTGACAGCAGTCTGTCACTGAAGCTGCTCTTCTGTCTGGAGATGACATTATTTAGTGGATGCAGTGGATTCTCCATAATTGATAGGAGCCTGCTGAGTGCCCTTCGCTCTGCCACAGATGTTAAACTGTCCAGCTCCATGCCAACAATAGAGCCTGCCTTCCTCACCAGTTTGTCCAGGCGTGAGGCGTCTTTCCTCTTAATGCTGCCTCCCCAGCACACCACTGCGTAGAAGAGGGTGCTCGCCACAACTGTTTGATAGAACATCTGCAGCATCTTATTGCAGATGTTGAAGGAAGCCAGCCTTCTAAGGAAGTATAACCGGCTTTGTCCTTTCTTGCACAGCGCATCAGTATTGGCAGTCCAGTCTAATTTATCATCCAGCTGCACTCCCAGATATTTATAGGTCTGCACCATCTGCACACAGTCACCTTTGATGATCACTGGGTCTATGAGGGGTCTGGGCCTCCTAAAATCCACCACCAGCTCCTTGGTTTTGCTGGTGTTCAGGTGTAGGTGGTTTGAGTCGCACCATTTAACAAAGTCATTGATTAGGTCCCTATACTCCTCCTCCAGCCCATTATTAAAACTATTGAAAACTGCTGGTGCTTTGGGAGAATATTTTCCTTTATTTATAATTTATTAACATTTTTACTAACATCAGTGTCTGTTAGCAATTTGGGTTTTATAGTTGTAGACCATTATGTTGCTGTATGTGATCCACTTCACTATTCTTCAACAATAACCATTCAAATTGCTGGCTTGTTTATTGCAGTGAGCTGGATGTTCTCCTTATTCTACACACTTGGTATAGTATGTCTGAATGTAACTGATACTAGTGAAGGACAGGACAGGTGTGAACATAACTGTTTTGTTGCCGTGGATACAGTATTTGCCATTGTTGATGCAGTGATTACTTTTATCTTGCCCTTTTCTACTATGGTCATTTTGTATTTAAAAATATTTATTGTTGCTAGGAGGCATGCAAAAGTAATTGGATGTAAAATGCAAAAAGACTGTAAAGATGGGAAAACAATTTTATCTAAAAAGTCAGAAAGGAAAGCAGCAAAAACGTTAGGGATTGTAATGGGAGCTTTTTTATTTTGCTGGACACCTTACTTCATCAGTGGACTAACTGAGTTAACTATAAACATTACTGTTTCTAATATATTAAAAAATGTTTTTATTTGGTTAGCATACTTCAACTCTTGTATGAACCCAATAATTTATGCTTTATTTTATCCATGGTTTCAAAAATTATTAAAACTTATAATTACATTTAAAATCCTTTCTCCAGATTCATCATTTGTTAACTTGCTTTCAGAGAACTAGTAAACCACAGATGGCTAACATAAAATTTGGAATTTCATTAAAGGATACTGCAAAAAAAGCCTAATTATTTAAAGAAAAAATTGGAAACATAGTAAATAATGGTGAGGAGCATGCTGTCTATATGTATACAGTTAGGTCCATACATACAATTATTTTTTCTAATTTTGGTTCTGTACATTACCACAATGAATTTTAAATGAAACAACTCAGATGCAGTTGAAGTGCAGACTTTCAGCTTTAATTCAGTGGGGTGAACAAAACGATTGCATAAAAATGTGAGGAAACTAAAGCATTTTTTTAACACAATCCCTTCATTTCAGGGGCTCAAAAGTAGCTGGACAAATGAAATAACTGGAAATAAAATGTTCATTTCTAATACTGTTTCTAATTTCTAATGCTGTCTATATATATATATATATATATATATATATATATATATATATATATATATATATATATTATAGAAATAAGTAAAACAAATTGTGTGATGAAAATGACGATAAGGAATGGATATAAATAAAAAGAATTACAATAACAAACAGTGGGAATAGTAAGTTATAACACAAAGCTGCACTATAAAAAGTAACAGATAAAACGTAAGTAACAAAAGAAAAAGTTATAATAGAAGTAAATATCAAAGGCAATACAACAAAGTTATTTCAAAACTTTATGAGTGTCTATAAATTGTAAAATTTATTTAAGGGGATAGTAGATTTCAGTTTACTATTTAAATATGTGTGCATTGTTTTATATAATTTAATTATATTAATATGTCACATTAATTTTTTCATGGAAAATCTTAAAACGATTTTGATGTAAAAACTGACTGAAATTTGAATGTAAGAAATACACATTTGTGTTTGACATTTTAAAATAAATTGAATTTGTATCACTAATTTAAAATTGTTTCACATTATTTTTTATTAAGTTATGGTACTAAAATATTGAACATTATTATTATAAAATAATTTCAAATCAAGAACAATAATAAATTCACAAATAAATAACTAAAAATTTAATTCAAATACGTGGATGAAATCTTTAAGTGCATATTTAAAATGGCACAGTATACACTGTAGCACTATCATTTCAAAGTACTTTGTTTGATTGCACTTTATGTCAAGTCTGCATGTTTTCTTTGTGCTCAGCTGGGGTTATTTGAATGGTGGTAAGTTGAATAGTATCTCTAAATTTTCTTAGAATGAGCAAGTGTGTATGTGGATGTATAGCCTGAGATGGCTTTATTTACCATTCATGTCTGGTTACTGTCTAGCAACCAAAGAAGGATAAGCAGCATGATCCCCCATAACTTACTTGAAAATGGACACTCCTTGCTGGTGTCTCCTAAACAGGCTAAATTAAAAATGAACTAAAAATAACAACCTGGTTCAATAGTAATAGCATATTGCAAAATCCAAATTCCTGATTTTATTCAATTAAATGTAACAACTTTTCTATTTAGTACATAACAATCTGAAAGTATGTGAAGTGTTTTCTGGTGATTGTTACATTGATTTATTTGGCATCTCTCATGTTCTTGCAAGTTACTCATAAACAGACTCTTGGAGTGAGAATGTCTCCTATTCCTGCCTTTACGACCTCTTATCAATTCTTAACCTTGTACACAACAGCCCAGCTCAGCACAACAGAAACTGGGTCAAAGGTTAATAAACTTTAATTAAAATACTTTCTCTGCGGTGGGTTGGCACCCTGCCCAGGATTGGTTCCTGCCTTGTGCCCTGTGTTGGCTGGGATTGGCTCCAGCAGACCCCCGTGACCCTGTGTTCGGATTCAGCGGGTTGGAAAATGGATGGATAAAATACTTTCTAAGAGTGCTAAGTGTAACAGCTAATAGTAAAAGGGTCATAATAATCAATTTAATAATCAAAGAGTAAAACCCATATTTCACAATCACTCCTTTTTGTTCTCTAGAGCAATAATCATCAATAAACATTTATCTTACACAATTGATTCACCTAAATCTACATTAGCATAGGGTTATTTCAGTTACAAGGTAACATAACCAAAATCAGGAAGGAGACAGAAGTGTTTACCATGATGTTGGTAACAGGTGACATAAAGGCTCGCATTTTACATTTAAAAACACAGCAACATAGCAGAATGATGATAATAATAGTTATCAAGGCAACAAGTACTGCTATGAAGTGATTGGGTGATGTTATGAATGTAATGGCTGTATGAGTTATCGCTCAGTATATAGGTAAGATATCTAACATCTCTACCTTTATTTCAGTGTAGGCCATTGCATCTGGGTTTTGGTTTTTTACATGTTTTGCCTTTTTGATTCCTGTTTGCCTGGTTATTTCAAATTCTTAGTCTGTTGTTATCATTCACATCTTTTTCCATTTCTATCACAACAAGCCTGGGACATTTGCATGTCTCTAACATTATGATCATGTTGTTGTGTGGATGGAGGATTTTTATATCCACATGTTTTACTCATCTGTTAAACTCAATAGGATTTTGCCAGATTGTCAAAGGCTCAAATAATTATCATAGTCACACATTAGATCTTATAAAATTGAGATTCAAATTTTAAATATTATTCCATTAAATTAAGTCACTTTCAGTCACTCCTTATTTATGTTTGATTTCTTTTTTCTCTTATCAGTACAATTGCAGATTAAAGCAAGGACAATACAACATCCAGATTGTAATTCTGCATCAAACTTTGAAGATGTTTTGGGAATCTCAAATATAGTTAATGAACACAATTAAGATCAACTGACATCTAATGATAATGGGTCTTTGAAAGAGGCTTTAGATACAGTAGCTCATATTAAAATAAAAAGAATGAAAGCACATACTGTAGAACCTCACTGTACTGACTACTAGTGCTTTTACATAATATATGTAAGCAACCGTTGCTCTTGTGAGAACGTGGTATATGCCCACATGGATGGGATAAAGTATGAGTTGCTTACAGCGTAGCTTTTGGTGTGACTGTAGCCTAATTTGTGAGAGGCAGTCTCACTGGCATTGGGACACAAAAAGCTGCTTTTGCTTGGATTCATCCCCTGGATTACATTTTGCTATGCTCTCTTCTCTGCTGCTGCCTGATTTAGCAGGGCCTCTCTTTTCATGGCTCCTCTCTGGATCTCAGGTGTTGATGTCAATACTCATGGACTTCATGTCACACTTGTAGACATCCTTAAAGCAGCAGTGGGGGTCACCTTTTCCATCATATATCTTGTGGGCAATAAAACAAAGTTGGCGGTGCATAAAAAGGGTGTTAAAATGGGGATCTTGGCTTGTGTCGGAACTTTCTCATTCATCATTTGGTCCCAACCAGCTCATGCCAAGAATGTGCCTGAAGGGCATTTAATCATTTCTTTCTTTCTTTCTTTCTTTCTTTCTTTCTTTCTTTCTTTCTTTCTTTCTTTCTTTCTTTCTTTCTTTTTCTGCTGAGCATTTGCTGTATACAGCCATCTTTGTGTGGAGAATCACTTTCATGTTATTCAGTCAGCTTGGCAAAGTTGAGGCAACACGACCGCTCACCTGCATTGTGCTGAAAAACTGTCTTTCAAAATATTAAAAACTGTTCAAAAATCCTAATCACCAGCACAAACTGTACCCTACTCCCAGGAGGCACTTAATATGAAGCATTTAATGCACTTTATAGAAGGAAAAAATTTTTTACATTAGGCATAACTAGCATATTAGCATAAATAGCCATAAAAGTAATTAAAAGCTTCTGGAGCATTAGATTAAGCATAAAATGGAATGTTAAGCAAATAAGATAGGTTAAGCAAATGGTTAACTAAAAATCAGTCATATTGCATTTTCTAGTAAAAAATAACAATTACCAGTATTAAGAGAGGAAGAATAGAACAGGACAAAAATGACGCACAGAAACTACCCGAGGACAGAAGAAGGGTGGACCAGCACACCTGTGTTCGAAAGTCAGAAAGCTGAGAAACAATATCAGTAAAAAATAGGTCTTGGTAGGCACGTAAGAAGCCAGCTGGAACAGTGAGTCAGCAGAAACAGCAAAAGGAAGATGATGTAATGCATGGAAAGTAGAATTAGAGTATTCATGTATTAGCATAAATAAATATAGACAAATATATAAGCATTAACCTTAGTGTAAATACTAATACATGTCAGGACTGCCAAGTAGATGATTAAATAAAAGCACATGCCAAATTTCTTTTTAGATTAAAACTTAGCTTCAGGCCACCATTATAACACAGTTTGAGAGGCTTAGAAAAGGAAATCATGAGAGGAAACCCATATATGGAATCAAGGCCTCGGCCAGTAAAAGAAATAAGCAAAAACAGAAACTAGAAATGAACAATAGACAGTGAAAGTACCAGGGGCCAGATGCAGGGTGAAGTCAGGAGATAATAACGGTTCTCATGGGAACTCAAAGTTTAGGCCACACAGGAGCAGCGAGTCAGAAACAAGAGCAAATGAGCTAATTTGAACGAGGTCAGGGTGATAACAAATGACTATATAAGTTTTGAGTCCGGAACTGTTTGGGGCTCAGCTCAGTTTTGCCGTTTTGGGTTGAGTCCGTGTTATTATTATGGTTATTTTATTGCAATAAAACTATAGATTCTGTTTGCCTATCCCGAGACTCCTAATGGCCTTCATTTCAGGTAAAAAGCCTTCTGGTGACAATTTTTTGCCACGGCAATTTACATTAGTTATGACAGTGTTTGAGAAAAGTTCGTGAATTAAACTACAAGAATAAAGTGGAAATATTGAGAATAAAGTCAACAATTTGACTTTAATCTTGACATAAGTGCCGAGATTAAAGTGGAAATGTTGAGAATAAACTTGACACTTTGATTTTAATCTCGATATAGACTTTTTTTTCACTGTGTCACAATTTTTTATTTCTCCGTAGCCCCAATACGCCTCCATACTTGTTCAAGGATTTTATTAACAAATGATAATTCAGAGATAGGACTGACATTTTTGAGGACAGAGCAGTCAAGTTTTATAATAGAAGAAACACTACACCCAGTTCATTCAAACTTTAAAAAAGTGGGCAGGCATAATATTGAGGGAGCAAGAAGCTGACTTCTTGTGAAAGACAAGGTTACTGAATGAAACAAAAGAACACTGGATTAAATTGGCTGAAGACAATGGTGTGTGTGATAAAGTTGGATAATACTGAGCTGGTGTTGAAATATTAGACCTAATATCGTTGATCTAATTAATGAACAAATGTAAGAAGTCATCACAGCTCAGGGAATACATAGCATATACTGATGCATTAAGGTGCAACATTAAAAATACTGAATAAAATTTGAGGTCTATAGCTGGTATTGTAAATAATGTTAGAGTAATATTTTTGATGTCTTAATAGCTTCTAGATATTTGACAAGACAATCTCCCAGAATGCCATAAGATATCTGAAGTCTATCCTTCATCCACTTCCTGTCTGCTTAATGGAGTGGGTAGTGTCAATATAGTGGAATCCAGGGACAACCTGATAAGGCTGGAAGAAGTGAATATCGGCACAGGATACAAATGGAGGGCACAGACCGAGGTTGGTTGCTATAGATAGATAGATAGATAGATAGATAGATAGATAGATAGATAGATAGATAGATAGATAGATAGATAGATAGATAGATAGATAGATAGATAGATAGATAGATAGATAGATAGATAGATAGATAGATAGATAGATACTTTATTAATCCCAATGGGAAATTCACATTCTTCAGCAGCAGCATACCGATACAATAAATAATATTAAATTAAAGAATGATAATAATGCAGATGAAAAACAGACAATAACTATGTATAATGTTAAATGTTAACGTTTACGGGGTGGAATTAAAGAGTCGCATAGTTTGGGGGAGGAATGATCTCCTCAATCTGTCAGTGGAGCAGGACAGTGACAGCAGTCTGTCGCTGAAGCTGCTCTTCTGTCTGGAGATGATACTATTAAGTGGATGCAGTGGATTCTCCATAATTGATACATTATATATATATATATATATATATATATATATATATATATATATATATATAGCAGGGATGAGAGAAGAATTGTCAGTGATAATAAGCAGCCTACATGAATTATTCAATATCACTTCCATTAGTGTAAATCCTGGAGTTTAATTGCATCTTGTTTGCTGGATGAGGGCACCCTCTGTCCTGAAGAGACTCTGAAGTTTACTGTGTTGATGTCAGGTAACGTTTTTTCACATTTACCCACTCCTGTTTTAAGTTCAAAATAGATTTGAGATTGGAAGCAACAGTCTGAGGTATGTTACATATTGCAAAGTAATGTTTACTGATGACATTTCATTCAATGTAAAATATACAAATTACGAAAGTTTCAGCTGTCCTTTGAGTCCCATCCTATACATACATAAGAATTGTAATCAAAAACTCCTTAATTATACTTATAATAATAATAATAATTCATTACATTTATATAGCACTTTTCTCAGTACTCAAAGCGCTATCCCCTTAGCACCAAGATAACTATTAAATACTCCAATATTACAGAATTATTTTTATGTGTTTTTTAGTTTTGTAAATGAGATGCATTCCTTAACCCTTTGCGGTCGTTAGGCCAGAAAACTGGCCTTAGTAAAAAGTGCGCTATAGGTCGTCAGGCCACCGCTGGTGGCCCTGCAAGTTTCTGACCGATTTGCACAGTTGCCTGGTCGAGAAAAGTGGCCTGTGTTATTCCTACGTGCTTGAAAAAAATAACTGCTGTAATTATTGGCGTTTTTTCAATAATTAATTACGACTAATGTAGCGTGACGTTGAAAATTAAATACGACTGCAAAGGGTTAATCCTCTGCTCTTTATAGGCTAGCTATTTGTTAACCATCATAACATTTCTAAAATATGCCCATTCACAAAACTTGAGTGAGATATATTTGTTTTGTTTTTATATATACATTGGAAAAAATGAAAATGCCTTAGATGTTTGTTGGGGGCAGCACGATGGCACAGAGGTAGCGCTGCTGCCTCGTAGTAAGGAGACCTGGGTTTGCTTCCCGGGTCATCCCTGCGTGGAGTTTGCATGTTCTCCCTGTGTCTGTGTGGGTTTCCTCCGGGTGCTCTGGTTTCCACCCACAGTCCAAAGACATGCAGGTTAGGTGGATTGGCGATTCTAAATTGTCCCTAGTGTGTGCTTGGTGTGTGTGTGTGTGTGTGTGTGTGCCCTGAGATGGGCTAGTAGCCCTGCCCAGGGATTTGTTCTTGCCTTGCACCCTGTGCTGGCTGGGATTGGCTCCAGCGGACCCCCATGACCCTGTGTTGGGATGTAGTGGGTTGGATAATGACTGACTGACTGACTGTTTGCTGTTTAATTTCAGTTCTCTTCTTGTACTTTCATATCATATTTGCTAACAATCTGTAAATCAGTTGTTGGTGACAAGGAGGGAGTGGCTACCATAACATCTGATTCTATAAATTCAGTGCTGATATTTTCAGCATCAAAATGAAGACAGGGCTGTGTTTATGTGAAATGTAAAAGACATTGAATTTAATGAAATACAATTTAAAAGACTTAAGCTAAGAAGCAGAATTATATCACTTGAAATGCAAGCTAATCCTGTTTATGATAACTCATCTGGTAATTCATCATACCCTAAAAGAAGTCAGCCTGCTGCAGTGTATGTTCTTTTGTATTTCTTCTCGGCATTTCTGGTGATTCTAACTGTGTGTGGAAACCTGCTGGTTATAATCTCAATTTCATATTTCAGGCAGCTTCACACACCAACCAACATACTTGTTCTGTCCTTGGCTGTTGCAGATCTTTTAATAGGTATATTTGGAATTCCTTTTGCTATGATTAAAGCTATTGAAAACTGCTGGTATTTTGGTGACATTTTTTGCTTAGTATATAATTTAATAACATTTATCTCAATTTCTGTTTCTATTAGCAATTTAGTCTTTATAGCTGTAGATCGCTATGTTGCTGTGATCCACTGCAGTACAAATCCACAATAACTGTTTCTTTTGCTGGATACTTCACTGCACTTGGCTGGGTCTTCTCATTAGTTTACACTGTAATAATCATTAGTATTAATGGCATTGACAGCAGTGAGGTGCAGGATGGTTGTCCACATGACTGTTTTGTTATTCTCAGTGAGGTATTTGTCATTGTGGATGTAATAATCACATTTATTTTGCCCTGTTCTGCAATGATAATTCTTTATTTAAAAAAATGTATTGTTGCAGAAAAGCATGCAAAAATGATAAGTAATACTATACAAGATTACAAACAAGGCAAGAAAAATATATCAAAAAAGTCTGAAAGAAAGGCAGCGAAAACATTAGGCATTGTAATGGAAGTCTTTTTACTTTGCTGGGTGCCTTACTACATCTGTGGCCTAATTGATTCATATTTAAATTTTAATACTCCACCAATAGTAAAAAATATTTTTATTTGGCTAGCTTACTTCAATTCATCTGTGAATCCAATCATTTATGCTTTGTTTTATCCCTGGTTTCAAAAATCAGCCAAACTCATAATAACCCTGAAGATCTTGTCTCCTGAATCCTCTTTAGTCAGCTTATTTTCAGATAGTCACTAAATCCAGCTTACTGCTCTTTTTTGTATTCAGCAGATTTAACAAATTTACAAAATATTCCAAATTAAATGTGTGCACACCAGACAGACTGTTATGGACATGAAAAAGAACAAATATGCCATTACAAAATACCAAAACCATATTATATATTTATATTTGGACTGAAGTATAGTGTGATACTGAATCAAATTTAAACTCAATGCCACAGAAAAAGAAAAGCGATGCATGGAAATATTTAAATTCCATATTAAAAATAGAAAAATACTATTCAACGTACATTTAACCATTGATCTTCACTAAAAAGACACAAGTTCATATCTCTAATTAAAAAAAAATCATTTGCCTGCCAGTTCGGACAGTGCACAGTAAAAGATGCTGCTACTTTCCTCCTTGTTATATTCCTTTGAGGACCGTGAAGGTATCTTTATGAGTTTTCTCAAGATCTGATATGAGATATTCTCATAATATGTAATACATAGTGTCTGTGCTCTACTATGATGTGCTGCAGTGAGGCATTCTTTACGAATATTGTACTTTCTCTCACTAGATAATTTAAAAGCTTTAGTGACTCTTGGATCAATTTGGTTATTAGGGAAAGCTTAGTGCATAATGAATGACAAGTATTAACTCTTCTTTATTACATACTGTGTTGGAAGTCAGTGCATCAGGGATATTTCGAAGAGGGCAAGATGTTAGAAATTTTTTGCTATAGTTGTCGTAGCACAGCTGCTTTTAGGTAGGAGTGTAATTTCTAGTACAAATCTACAGATCAGTCAGTGACAGCAGATGCAGTTTGAATTGCTTCTGACCTTCTAGTCTGGACTTAAAGGTATTATTTCAACAGAGGTGATATCAACATCCTAAAATCCTCTTGCTCCTACGCTCAAATAATATTGCTTTCTGCTCAATGCAGTAACAAGTAAAATATAAATACACATGATCTTACAATCACTACAGGCTCTCCTAATAGTATGACTGGATTAATCAATAGCACTTTTTTTTTTTGCTATTTGTATTTTTCTTTTGTTTTCTCTGGATTTATTTTGAAGTTGATATATCCGTTATGATAATATTATTTGTTTGGTTGAGTAGTATGCCATTGTTATGTTCTGCTTTTTGAAAATTAAATATTTAAATAAAAAAATCCAGTTACTTTCAATATATAACCAATGCAAGATGTATTTCAAGGAAGAGAAGTTCTTGTTTGCTGCTCCTATACATGATAATCAACCTTTTTCACCTTCTAAGACCAACTCTGTATTCACTTATGGAAAATGGTAGGGATTGAGGCGCTTATACTGTAGACGTCTATAGACAATGTGTTTGCATCTTATGAGCAATTACACTCAAATATTACTTTACAGCTACACACTTTTTTACCTATAATTTAAAAATGTACCAAACTTTCCACATTTCACATCCACATAATCTCAAAGGCTATACTGGGCTGCATTTCTTGTAAAAGGGAATAACAAATGACATAATAAATAACTTCCATCCATCCATCCATTATCCAACCTGCTATATCCTAACTACAGGGTCACGCGGGTCTGCTGGAGCCAACACAGGGCACAAGGCAGGAAACAAACCCTGGACAGGGTGCCAGCCCACCGCAGGGCACGCACACACAGACACCCACACACTAGATAGATAGATAGATAGATAGATAGATAGATAGATAGATAGATAGATAGATAGATAGATAGATAGATAGATAGATAGATAGATAGATAGACTAGGGACAATTTAGAATCATCAATGCACCTAACCTGCATGTCTTTGGGAGGAAACCGGAGCACCCAGAGGAAACCCACGCAGACATGGGGAGAACATGCAAATTCCATGCAGGGAGGACCCATGAAGCGAATTCAGGTCCCTTAACTGCGAGGCAGCAGCGCTACCCACTGTGCCACCGTGCCACCCAATAAATAACTTAATGTACGTTGAAATACTTCTTTGATGGTTTCCTACTCCTCAGCATCCACATCAGAAAAGTAGGCTGTTCAAAACAGAAACATCGATCCCACATATTTCAATGGTCCAATATATGTTATATTGTCACACCAGGCAAATGTAAAAAAAAAAGAAAAAGAAAAAAGAAAGTAATTAAAAATGAAATACCATGCAAGAAAGTATAAAATAAATTAAACTTTAGACATAAGGTAAATTTAATTTAATGTATTAGTTGAAACTGGGCTCAAAACTGCAAAACAGCAAGCAATGATAGGAAAAAGCAACACTTCATAAAACAGAAGTTAAAAAAAATTGGTAGAAGAGGTGGAAAAAAAAAAGTTGTGTTACGAGTTAAGGGCTATCCCATAATTTTTTTCACTGTGTGGTTCAGAGCTTCCGTAGATTTGCATCTAGAAACTGGACTTTCATTTTCCAGTACATTTCGTTAATTATTAATTTTCCTATATTGACTTTGAATGCCTTTATTATTTAATTTCCATTGCTTTACACCTGATCCCTATTTCAAACTTTCATCTTTATGAAAATTTTAGACCCGCTCCCCTCTAAAATCGATTTTTTTTTTTCATTTCACCTGTGTGAGTTTCTCTTAACAGATTTTCTAGCAAACCTTCAAGAAAAACACCAAAGGGTTTCTTGAGAAAATTACAGAGAAAAACGCGAGTGAAAATCCTGCATTTGTTGTCGAGGAACTGATCCAATTTGAGACAAAAATGATAAAGACAGGTCACCCGGCCAATCAGACTGAACATTACCATTTTGTTTTTTAATTCTGGTACAATTGAAAAATTGGTAAAATTTACAAATTAATATATACACAAAATGCATATATCTATAACATCAAGGTGAAACGGTATATACAGTATTGTGCCATAAATACACAAAAAAGATATCAGTTTACAATAACAATAATTTCAAAATTAGAAGAGCAACAGCAATTCTCTGTGTTGTCCATTTGCAACCTGCCAATGAAAAATATCCCTTGTCTTTAGAAGTTATGGTTTAAACAGTGGGTTGTACGGATTCTAATGTCATACACGCTACTGAAAGTAATATTATGATAAAAATATATGGCACATGGTAAATACTGTCAAATAACGATAAACCTGTAACAGGAAATTACTAAACGTAAAAAAAAAAAAAAAAAAAAAAAAAAAAAAAAAAACAATGGCAAGTCACTGTTGATTTTTTTTCTTTTTAATGGCTATGTAATCTTATAAAGTAAGTTTAATGCTAAATTCGCATCTAATTTCAATAGAATATCAGTTTGTTATAGTTACTTAGAATATGGTACTCTTTTACCCCCTGGAAATTAAAATGAAATAAACCTTCTATATCTTTAAAGCTGTGTTAATTAAGCCAGTTGGGAAATAGTCCTATTGCTAACGTGGACTGTTAGATGTCTGCAAACAGCAGATTGTCACAACGTTTCTGGCCATTTTGATATGAACATTTGAAAGTACAGCTGTATGACCAAACATAGAGAATCATGAAACAAGATAGGTAAACTTTAAACAGAACCTTCTTTAAACAAAAACTTTTCTTTTCTTTAACATCTTTTTTTTTCTTATTTTGTGTGAATTGTTTTGTTTTGAAACTTGACTAAAACTTTTAAAACGAATATATTTGGTCTGTGGAATTATTCGAAAACGCATCACACTGGTGCAAACCTAAAGCTGCAGGACTTTGGTAATTTATGAAAATTGCAGCTACAGGCCATAGATTTAAAGTTGTTTTAATTTGATTCTAATAAAAATTCTGGAAAATTTGCTGCATGGAAACTATTGGCAAATATTACAATCCGTATGTTGAGACAATTTAATAGGATGTAATTCAGCCTCATTTTTTTCTTTTGTTTTCGACAGAATTACGATGGTAAGTAAAATCGCTAAGTCTGAATGGCATATTGCCGTTTAAGTAAGGAATTAAATTATGTGAACAATGTTATAAAAGAAAACGTACACTTCTATTTTCTTTTCCATCATTCTGTTTAAAAAAAAGATATGTATAGCACGCAGTCAATCTGTTGTTCTTTTACACATCTGTAAAATATACACTGTATAGTGACATTTGCAAGACATTATGAAATACATACCATTCAGATATTTGTAAATTTATTTCAATTACTACAATAGTAGGCAACCTTGATCTTTTAGACAGTAAAGACATAAAAAGTAGTTATAATAATGATTCTGTGCATTTTATATGAGAGCTATCTCGGAAAATAACACACATGCAGTTTGTAATGATTGCATCCACAGTTTATTTTCTTGCACTTAGCGCTTTCTAAGATCAGGATATTCGCATATTTTTCATTTTATAATGTGATAGATTTACAGTACCTTTATGCTGCAATTAATTCACTTGATTCGCATGAAAAGAGTCTAAATTTATTCATCGATTACATAAATAAATTAGATATGCAAACAGACATAGAAAGTGTATAAATGAAGATACTGCAATACCACAATAAGACAGAAATCGACGCTCACTAATTCTCATTCATTAAATTGATCAGAGATGATCCCGGATTACATATTTTACACGTTATTAAAAGTTTAAATGATTTTCTAAACCAGGGGTAAAACAGAGCATATATGATTGGATTCATTCCAGAGTTAACATATGCTATCCATAAGCACGCCCAGGCTACTCCAGAAGGCACAGCAAAATTCATGAACTGGTTTAGGAGAGAACACACGTAGAATGGTAGCCAACAGAGAATAAAAACAATGACTACTATACCCAATGTTATTGCTGCTTTTCTTTCCGATTTTTTAGAAATATTCTTGTTCTTTTCTACAGAGTTCTTTTGCTGAGTAGATATTGCCCTTGCATGCCGTTTTGCGATTAGAAAAATTTTCGCATAAAGTGTTATCATTACAAAAACAGGTAGAATAAACGAATATATAAGATCTATTGTAGCGCATATCGAATTGTACATAAAAACACAATCACCTGGACAAGGGTCTACTCCGATAACTCCTTCAGTACTTCCATTATTAAACATTATCAAACAGATATAAAAGAAGGTTGAGATCCAGATGGCTAAAACAGCAATAGCGCCGATTCGAACTGTTATTTTATTTGAATATGTTAATGGGTGACAAAGAGCGATGTATCGGTCAATGGCAATCACAGCTAAATTAATAATTGAAACCGTTGTTAAAAATGCAAGGCAGAATGTATATATAAAGCAAAATACTGCACCAAAGTACCAGCATGATTCTATGGACTGAATGATCATGAATGGCATAATTAAAACACCGATACAAAAATCTGCTACGGCCAAAGAGAGCACTAGGAGATTGGTTGGTGTATGAAGCTGCTTGAAATGTGATATAGAAATAATCACTACTAAATTTCCACAAAACGTTACTGCAACCAAAACTCCCGCCAGAATGTAAAGCAGCACGGAAACAGAAGGCGTTCGAACTTCTTTTGTGCAGGAGACATTGCCTGGATAGTAACAGAAATACTCCACGTGATCGGTTAGCTCGTCTTGCATTGCAGTTAATCAGAGGTCGGCGCTCAGATATCTGAAGTAGCTGCTCTGTCACATTATATTAGAGTGCGGTCCTGTAATAAACACGGGAGGCACTGCGTCGGAGGTGCTTTTATATCCGTAACAGGCACTCACCACTTGTGAGCCTCTAATTAAGCAAATGTCATGAGACTGTCAGTGTTTTGATTTAAGAAATTGATACTTGATTACTGTTGAGCACATTCTTTTTTTAAACATTCTCGTATTTATTTTCTAAACCACATCTGAGTTTTCACACGTGAATAATGACTAAATAATTTTATCAAAATAGACAAATTCAGGGCCATCTCCTTTGTATTTCATTTGTTCATTTGAGTCATCCCCTTTTAAACAAATGAATGAAAGTATACGTATACTGATTTGAAAGTCATTGTCATTTGCATTTAAAATAAAAAAAACGAGCATGCTTTAAGTTATACAGTCTATAACGTCATATGTGACGTTTTCTTTTTCGATTTTTTTTTACATTTTTAGAATATTAGAAATACTTGGATGATTATTACACAAAAGAAATTACATTTTCAGATTCTCCACTTTATATTTTTGCCATCCAATAACACAAATTACGAAGCTCTTGAGGATTTAAAGCCTGTCTAGTCAACATAGGTGCTGGGTAGAAAGTACAGTAGCTAAGAAGACAGTAACAATAAAAGAAGTGGAGGCTTAGTCATACCTGTAAAAATGTAATTGACCTTTCAGTACAATAAATACATCAGTACAATGCACTATAAAAGGTCTCAACATACACTGTACCTATAGAAAAGTATTATAAGCACATGGGAAAGTGCATTGTTTTATAATAAACATTAAACTTGTGAGTGTTTAGATTAAAAAGATTCATGTCTACATGTTCTTTATTATTTTGTATGAGCTAGAAAACACCAGTACGGCATAAGCCAAAAGTTAGATGTGCTACAGAGCTGAAGGATGGGCCCCTCGCATAGAGAGAGAATGTGAACTCTTTGTAAATAATGGTAGCAAGCAAGAATAGTCCTTATCAAACAGATAAGATAGACACCCCCTCAACTAAGAATTGTTGGTGGAATTAATTAGAGGTAAGGGCGGCACATGGCGCAGTGGTAGCACTGCTGCCTCGCAGTAAGGAGACCTGGATTCGCTTCCCGGGTCCTCCCTGCGTGGAGTTTGCATGTTCTCCCCATGTCTGCGTGGGTTTCCTCCGGGTGCTCTGGTTTCCTCCCACAGTCCAAAGATGCATTGGTGATCCTAAATTGTCCCTAGTGTGTGTGTGTGTGTGTGTCCTGCAGTGGGCTGGCGCCCTACTCTGGACTTGATCCTGCTTTGTGCCCTATGCTGGCTGGGATTGGCTCCAGTGGACACCTGTGACCCTGTGTCAGGATATAGCGGGTTGGGTAATGACTGACTAATTAGAGGCAGGATTAGAACAATGGCATGTTAGGAGTCAGATTAGGAAGAATAATGTCTTAAATGATAAGAATTGTAATAGATGTAAAAGGTGCTTATGGCTGGACGCTCATTGTTCCATCAGAGTTGATTCTGTATGTGCACAATACAATAAAGCCTGATTCTGTTATCTGTCCTGAGACTCCAAGTACTTTCTTTGGGGCTGAGGGTGCACCAGCCTTGTCTGCCTGCTTCAACATACCGAGGCTAAGAAATAAATTGAGTTCCACACACCCAATATTGACTCAGCATGTGGGAAATTGCTTCATCAGCCAAAAAAGTTGATTTCATTTCTTTTTACTTTAAATAACTCATTTAATATCATGAACATTTACAAGACCCTTTAAAAAAGCAAACAAGATTCCGATGTATTTTTTAAACGAAACTATTTTTAAGAAAAAAAAACTCACCCAAGTGTTTCATAACAAGTACACTGTATATGACATTTGTTTTAGATATAGCACCAAATGTACTATACAAATTATCCTCAGCAATAGTATACAACTAAAGATACAGGTATATTACAATAACATTAAACAATGTAAAGACAGAAGTTAAACTGAAGACTTGTAGGTAGAATTTTCAAAGCTAGGAGAAAAAAAAACAGTACCAAACATAGCATGGTTACAATTCTGTATTCTTAGACAATAATAGAGATTGTTGGTACTTGAAAATGTAACAACAATAATCAACAGAGAAAATGGACTTCAAATTTTGACTGAAAAGCCACAAGACTGGAAGATGTCAAAAATACACATGGGAAAATACAGAAGGGCATGTGTTAGGATATTGGGTTAGCTGGGGTGAGTTTTCTTGCTGTTTATACTGTTGTGTGTATGCGTGTGTATGTCTGTGTGTGTGCAAACTTTATTTAATTTCTGCCCTTTGGTTTATTTTTGTGTTCATGTTTGCCTTGTTTAATATGAATGTTCTCATCAACAACTACTAAGTGTGTGTGCTGCCAGTTTGCAAAATGATATCTTTATTCATAGTTTATGTTGTCTAGCCATAATTTTTAACATGCATTTTTTATATATATACATCGATATGAAAACAGACATCTTTTAACATATAGTGTTTTGCTAAACTGTGTAAGTCTCTTTCACTTTCACACTAATCTTTGATTTAATTAATTAGTGCAAGTTGTCATATAATTCAAAATTCAATCATTAGTCTTCAAAATTAAATAAAATCTGATCACCACTTAATTATATTTGATCTGTTTCTCCCTTTGCCAATAAACTGGCAGATTAATGCCACAACTTTAGCCATACTGAAGAGAACAGCTCAACCTAGTTAATGCAGGACCATAATGGGTCTCTGAAAGAGACTTTGAATATTTTTGCACTGTAGAAAAGTGGAGTAGTTGGAGTTGCAAGAAATCAACCAAAGTTTACTGACAGTGCATGTGCTCTTAGAATAGAATGTCAAAAACTTCAGCATACTTAAAGAATGAATAAAGTTCACTTCTACCAAGCAGTATGGACTACTCACCTTAAACGGAATAAAAAAGATCTGTGTCTGCTGAAATACTATTTCAGATTAATACATAAATAACTTTCGTGTACTGTTTTGAACAAAGACTAATTTGATAAATGGGAAACCTGAACTGCCATGCAAAATACTTACAAATATCAATAACACTGATTATATGGACATCTTTGATGCCATGTACAGTGCATATTTTTAGACATAGTCATCATTCCAACAAAACTCCATCTAACCATACTGCCTCTGAAAAAACAGATTTCCTCTAACAAAATACCATCTTCCTCTTTTCTTTTGACCTCTGCCAAAATCTTTCTCCTTCCTCCTAGCTCCAAATATGAAAAACACAAGCCAGAAGTATTGGATGGGGGGCATGGCAGCTATCAATCATCTTTATGAAGAAAGACAGTTAAGTTGCCCAAGTTTTTACAACCAGCTGTTAAAAAAGCAAAGAGAGACACCAAAAAGGTTGGGTTCTAAACCAGAAAAACATGTTTAATAGTTGACAAAATGTGTCTTTTCTTGAAAAAAGGGAAGCTGTGATCCCTGAAGTGTTTGTGTTGGGCAAATGACACTGACGTCCTGTCTGAGTCATCTTTAAATGTCATTGTCTGGTAGGGATGGGTCAAGAGCAGAGTACAAGTGGCATCATTGGTAACTGGGAATGGGAGTATAAAGTTGTATTAAGGGTAATGCAACCCTCTTTTTTTTCCACCCAAATACCCACTTAAATTATCCCCAGAAAGACACTGACGATGCTTGCAGGAAAAACAGACAATCATTGGACTGGAAGATATATAACTTTCAATATATATTTGATCCTATACATTCATTTTTTAGATTTACATTTTTTGGGAATTCCATAGAATGGCCATCACCTTCATCTTCAACCCCTGCATGCCTTCACTTTGAAAAGATTTTCACTCCAGTTTTATCCATCCATCCAGTATTCAACCCACTATATCCTAACTACAGGTTCATGGGGGTCTGCTGGAGCCAATCCCAGCCAACACAGGGCACAAGGCAGCAAACAAACCCCGGGCAGGGAACACACACCAGGAAAAATTTAGAATCGCCAATGCACCTAACCTGCATGTCTTTGGATTATGGGAGGAAACCGGAGTACCCAGAGGAAACCCATGCAGAGACGGGGAGAACATACAAACTCCACTCAGGGAGGACCTGGGAAGCAAACCCAGGTCTCCTTACTGCAAGGCAGCAGCGCTACCACTGCACCACCCCAGTTTTATTATACCTTAGGATATTCTGCTCTAATAACTTTAATTTATAATCTGCATTATTAATTTGTTGTTTACAAATCAAAAATGAGTAAATGTGTCAAATGATGTCATATACTTCATATGCATTTAAAGTACAATTAATTTTTTATTGTTTAAGATCAGATTGTTCTTTAAGAGAAATATTGTGCATTTCACAGCAAATGTAATTCTCTGCTGCTCATTTCTGAAACAGTATTATATTTAAATAAATAAATTACTACTTATGATTTTTAAAGTATGATTAAGCAAATACATACTATAGGTTCTCAGCTCTTTATCAAGACTTTAAATACTGCCAGCCAGTAAGAGACAGCTTGACAACAGATGGACAGAAAATTGAAATACTAGGGAGAGCATTACATAGGATACATGACCTCCAATGGACAACACAATCGCAGGAAGAGAGAATCCAAAGTAATTGTTCAGCATTGTGACTATTCCATCAGTTTATGGTCCTGAGGCACAACTCTGTAATTATCTTCTATCTTAACAAATATTTCCATTGCATTCTTGGAGTCAGTTCTTGCTTCCATCAAAGTCCAATTAGTCTACCTTTTGAAGACTTTTCAAAGGCTAATTTCAAAGGCTTGTGGAGCTCTCTCCCAAACATCGGTGCTGTGGTGGTAAAACAAGTGGATTCCAGGATGTCACAGTGGTACAACAGCAAAACCAATGGTAAACAAAGGACCCAATCTTTCTGGTCTTGAGGCATCTTTACAGCAAGAAGATTGGTAAATGATTGGTCGAGACTTTCTACAAATTCATCAATCAAGGTGTACAGCTGTGTTAAGCTCAAGTGGGTTCTCCAAATGCGGAGTTATTGACACATTTCTTGGAATGCATAAGGCTCTAAATTCTAGCTCTAGTCACTGTGAATTGTGTCAGGAAAATTATACCTTGTAAATGTTCCTTCTAATGCCCAGCTTGCAACTTTTCAACTGTCCAGCAAATAAGCCTCAAGCGACTTGCTAAAGTAATTCAACTCATTTTCTGTCATCATAATGGACAAGCTTTACTGCAAGGAGATATGCAGGCAGCTTCACTGCCAATCCTTTTTCAGCAGCTGAGTCCAAGTTCTGCCACTTACAGAGCTGATAAAATTCTGTCTTCAACTGCTCCAACTCAGCCTGTTGCAGCTGTATTTCCACTATGATATACAGTCTTCCTACACCTGATGTTCTCTGGTCTCCTATTCTCCTGTCTTTTCCATCTACCACAATCCCTGCTGCTGACATAAATATAGCTCAAGCAGGATGAGTCTTCAGGGGTTATTCCATAGTGAAACAAACATAAAGTTAGAAACACAACATTTCAGCTGTTTATCATTCATTAGGTGTCTGACTGATAATGTTAAAACAGGTTACATTAATAAAATAGGAAGGAGGGAACAAATCCACATCTGACAGAGATTAAAAGAGTGGTAGAGTAGTTGCAAAAAGCACCCATTAAAGAAGATCAAGGAAAAGATTAAAATATTAGCCAAGGAAACCTGGTAGTGGAATGAGGAAATACAGGAGAGTATACAGAGGAAGAGGATGGCAAAGAAGAAGTGGGATAGTCTGAGAAATGCAGAAAGTAGACAAGAGTACAAGGAGATAAGGCGAAAGGTGAAGAGAGAGATGGCGAAGGCTAAAGAAAAGGCATATGATGAGTTGTATGAGAGGTTGGATACTAAGGAGGGAGAAAAGTACCTGTACCAATTGGCTAGACAGAGGAACCGAGCTGGGAAAGATGTGCAGAAGGTTAGGGTGATAAAGGATAAAGATGGAAACATACTCAAAAGTGAGGAGAGTGTGTTGAACAGATGGAAAGAGTACTTTGAGAGGCTGATGAATGAAGAGAACAAGAGAGAGAAGAGGTTGGATGATGTTGAGGTAATGAATCAGGATGTGCAACGGATTAGCAAAGAGGAAGTAAGGACAGCACGGGTTCTGCTCCATGCTACTATCCTCTGTTAGGGAGCCCTTGAACCCAACACCGTCGATAGTTATAACCAAGATGAGCTAGACAGTGAGGCAACATAGCAAGGGGATGGTAGAAAAAGTGCAAAAGTGCTTTTATTCCAACAATCAAAAGAAACAGTGTTCAAATAAAAGAGTGCAGTACATTCAAAATCTCTTCATTTTAAATAAATAATCCATCAAAACAAACGTGGAGGTAAAAACAATAGAAAGACAATCCTTTAAAACCGAGGTTAAAACGTTGCTGGAAGCAGTCCTTAAAACAATTAAGCCCAGTGCTTCTTTTCCATTAGCGTCTCACCTGCTTCTCCCATTAGGGCCCTGCAGCAGGCAAGATGCTCTCTCTGCAGCTGACCTCTCTCACTCACTCCGGTCTGGAGGCTTCCCAATCCTAGCTTCATTCGTGCTCTCATCCCAGACCATGACTTAGTTTCTCTCCCAACGGCCAGGACTCAGACACTGGAGATTATAAAAACTAAGTCACGCGACTTCCGCGGTCTTCAGCGGTGAGTTCTCTTCCTCACTAGTCACTCCCGCTCTTCTCCAAATGCGTAGCGGGAGCGACTACCATCAACTGCCCTAGGTGTTAACTACACACCTCGCTAGGGCCCACAGTCCAGCTGCAATCGAGCCTGCTCTTGCTCGTTCGACTTCGTGCTCTCTCTCTCTTCACCGGCTCTCTCTCTCTCTCTCTCTCTTGCTCTTGCTCTTGCTCTTGCTCTTGCTCTTGCTCCTCGCTCTCCAACAACCTCAGTGTTTTTCTCTTTCCGTTTCTTTCTTTTTATCCCCATCTCACTGACTCGCACTTCTATATAGCAAGAGGCCATAGCAGCTGCAGCACATTAGCAGCCCCAGGAAAAATCACAGATGTGGGCAGTCTCTCACCTGTACACTTAGGTGAGAAACGGCCACACCACAGATTGCCCTGAGACCCGCTACGGCCACCACGCCCCCCCGCTAAGCCACAAGCGCGGTGATTATTTATTTAAAACAAAACTTGCCTTTGCTGGGAGAGCTGTGGACCCATAACACCACACCATCTAACCCGCTATATATTAACTACAGGGTCACGGGGGTCTGCTGGAGCCAATGCCAGCCAACACAGGGCGCCAGGCAGGAAACAAACCCTGGGCAGGGCACCATCCCACCGCAGGGCATGCACACACACACCCACACACCAAGCACACACTAGGGACAAGGCAGTAGCACTACCCACTGCGCCACCGTGCCACCCTATTTAAGGGTTATTTAATTATTTATTTTTATTTATTATTTCTTTGTTTCTCTTTTGTGCTAAGTGGTAGTTATCTTGTTCCTATCAAGCTAGTCATCTCATATTTTGTCCCTGAATAGATCGTGATCTCTAATTGAGCAGTGGCTGTCTTCTCCTGTGACGCTGTCTACAATTTGTGTAGTTGTGCCTGTCCATTTATAATAAGTTGGCTGCTCTATTCTCTTATGCTGGCAGTCTAACATGGTACTTGCTCTTCACTTGTGGTCACTTGTCCACCAAGGTGGCAGTTGTATTGCATCTGTGTAACTGTTTCTGTTTTCTCAGTGTAGCTGCTAAATATTGATTTGAGCAGAAGTTGCTTATTTCAGTTTTGAATGCACACCAAGCTCACACCCAGTCAATCAAGTAGCTATGTGTGAAATTTCCTATTTGTGAACCCAACCACTCCACTTCAAGTCTGAGCTGTCTTTTTTCTGTCTAATTGTTTCCCTACATGTACTGTTATTGGCAGAATATTAAGCAGACCTCAGTAAATAGCTAAAAAATTTAAAGTCTGCCAGTGTAACAGAGGAAGCTCATACCTTTTATGTGGAGCGGATCACTTTTTATGATACAGTACCTTTTATTTTTATTGACACAGCATGTTCAACTAGTCAATTTGCTGTGGTATACTTTTCCACACTCACAATCTCATCTCATCTCATTCTCAAAAACCATTAATCCAATTCAGTTTCTGTTTTGGGTGGGATGAATGGAGGCAGAGACGATTCCAGGAGATTGCAACGCTGGCACAGCTGCCAGTCTATTGCTGGACTTATTCATCCACACCCACTTACACAACTACACAAATGTCAATTTGAAATTGCCAGCTAAACTAACCTGCACATGTTTGGATATGTGAAAGGAAAACAGTATTCAGAGGAACCCACCCCATGGATAACATGCAAAGTCCACACAGACAATGACCAGGTATGGATTTGAACCCAGGGCAATGGATCCACCAGGCATTAGTGCTACTCACTATTACCACCATCTTTTACCTGCATTATTGAAGTACACCCCTTGAGATATTGGTCTTAGCCACTGTTACAATTTTAACTGTTTAAACTATATGTTTTAATGCTTTTTAACTGTTAATTGAATGTACATATACTCTTTACATATTATTTTCTTAACCCCTTAACCGCCCTCTGCCGGATATATCCGGCACCGTTGTTTTATTGCTAACGCCATACTGCCGGAATTATCCGGCACATTTGCCTGTGGTTATATGAATGCCTGGCAAGTAGTATAACTGACGGTTTGGCATGGGTATTATTACTACGTTGTATTTCGACAAGTCTGTGGTTGTTTTGGCCGGTCATGTGACGTGATTCGCATGTAACAGCTGTGAATATGGCGAAACGTAAACTGACTTCAAGTGAGGCTTTGCAGGCGATTTTGGACAGTTCTGATCATGATTGTAGCAGTTCTGAAGAAGATTTTAGCGACAGTGATGAGCAGCAACGTGCGCTGCATGATACTGTGAATGAAGACGCATCGGATGACGGCGCTGAGTGGGTGTATCCCCAGCATCTCAGCTGGGCTGCTGCCCGTGGTGAACTACCTTTTCTGCATTCGTTTGAGGGAACGTGTGGCTTTATTGTTGATGTAAACAATTACACTGCTGAGCAGTTTTATGAGCTGTTTGTGTCACCTGATTTGATCAGACATTTTGTTCATCAGACAAATCTGTATGCAGCACAGTTTATTGAGAAAAATCCCAATTTACCTCCACATTCCCGTGTTCGTGCTTGGTTTGACACTGATGAAAAAGAAATGAAAAAATTCATTGGGATTTTGATGTTGATGGGAATAATCAGAAAACCAGATATTGAGATGTACTGGTCTACAGATCCTATATATGCAACACCTATTTTTGCAGCTGTCATGACACGTAACCGATTCTCTTTGCTGCTGAAATTCTTTCATTTGAATGACAACAGAAACGAGCCAGATAAGAAAGATCCAAACCGCGACCACTTGTTCAAGCTACGTCCTTTGATTGATCATTTATTTGAAGCATTTCAGTTGCCCTACATGCCAGGACCGTCAGTTGCAGTTGATGAAAGTTTATTGTCGTGGAAGGGCCGCTTACAGTTTCGACAGTATCTACCATTGAAAAGGGCACGGTTTGGTATCAAGATGTTTTGCTTAGCTGAGAATTCAGGTTACATTTATAGATTTCGTGTATACACTGGCAACTTGCACAACATTTAGTGGTCAATACTGCTTGAATAAATGTAAAAAATGTAAAAAAAATGTAAAAAAGTAAAAAAACGAAAATTGTTCAGATTTCGCCTGGCGTGGGGAATATTTAGGGAGTTGGCGGTTAAAGGGTTAATTATACTCACTAGGACCTTTAAAATATGTATTTGGTGTTAGAGTTGTAATAAAACTCCACCTCCACTTTATTCTTTGTAATTGTATTTATTCTTATTTGAATAAACCTTTAATTAACCATCCATTTTCTAACCCGCTGAATCCAAACACAGGGTCACAGGGGTCTGCTGGAGCCAATCCCAGCCAACACAGGGCAGGAAACAATCATGGGCAGGGTGCCAACTCACCGCAGGACACACACAAACACACCCACACACCAAGCACACACTAGGGCCAATTTAGAATCGCCAGTCCACCTAACCAGCATGTCTTTGGACTGTGGGAGGAAACCGGAGCACCCGGAGGAAACCCACGCAGACACAGGGAGAACATGCAAACTCCACGCAGGGAGGACCTAGGAAGCGAACCCGGGTCTCCTAACTGCAAGGCAGCAGCGCTACCACTGCGCCACCGTGCTGCTAAATAACAGATCCTTCACACATATGCAATGTAGCTAAGGAAAAAAAAAAACGGCTTGCACTTAAGGGATTTTTAACACAGGTACACTGCTACACTGGTACAACTGTTATTACGGTTCTGCATTTATCCAGGAACGGTTTCATAAGTTTTATGACCATAGTCTCGGAAAGTCTCCCATAGGGCGACTGGGATCTTTTCCTGAATAATTCCTGCAGCTAAAGTCACTCCAGTGCACATGTACTTTGTAAGCATGCCCATGTCGATCAAACAGTGGAAGCTCTGCAGTTTACTTGTGACTTTACGTTGTAGGAAGATAAGTAAATAAATATAGGTAAATTACAAGTAAGTAACTAAGTAACATATACATGGTTTTCATATAAAGACCATCACAAAACATAATCACAAACAGAACTTTGCACAATACGTTGGTGAGCTCTATAAGCCATGCTGTTTCATTGAAGGGCACGTGTGGGGCAGACTGAGTGCTGCATCGAAATGGTGCCATCTTTCGCCTTTACGCCTGGTGCAGATGCATTGTTCTTATATGTGAGAAGACGTTCTTGCGGGGAGGGCATTTGTTCTCTTTCTCTGATGTAGAACCCTCATCCTCATCTGAGTTCACCTCTGTTATATCACATCTTTATTTGAAAACAGCAGTGTCAGATCAGGGGGAGTGTGAACGCGACTGAGAGAATAAAACTGAAGAAAAAAAAATACGCTAACTTTTACAAGTACCATACATTTACACCGGCTGTTACAGACTCAAATCAAATGTATGTTTTTATTGTATAATAGTAAGAATATGAGCAGCTTACTACTCAAAATGTTTATTTTTGGAAGCAGCCAGGATCAAACTCACGACCTGTTGATTATGAGTCAGTAGTTCATACTGCTGTACTCCCAAAGCAGTCATGTCAACAAAGTACAATAACCCAATTTCTTTTTCTTTGGTTGTATTCTTGAATAAAAGCACACTTGTTTTGTTATATTTGTACCTTTTGTGATAATGCTTATTTGATATTTGGACTTCAGTCTTCACACATTATACACTTCATGTCAAAATTTTGTTGTTAGTACTAAAACATGAAAAAAGTTTGTCTTTTAGGTATGTGTTCAACATTTCTTGCATTTCCTGTCATCATACACTTACATAGATCTTTGTGGACACAAAACACACATGAAATACATGTGTTCCAAATAGCGATATATTATTTACCCTATGCAGCTCCAGGTACCTCACTCCCAGATAAACAAGGCTTGACCTGGGAGAGCTTTTTGCCCTTTCTGTGGTGGTGGGGGGAATGGTATAGCAGGCTGCTTGCTGCTTGTGTTGATCGACACACTTACAAAACAAAAGACGCTGAATGAAGAGGTGCAAAGCAATTTAAGCTTGGCCGGGATTACAAGTTTTTTCATAGGCTTCAGCAATTCTAGCATTAAACAGATACTTTTTGTTTATTTTGATATGGTGTGTTTTCCCTAATAAACCTTGGGAAACACTCACTTGATACTTGAAATTTTTTGTGTATACAGAAACCTTGTTACTATTGACTTACTTTTTAACTGTGTTTTATCATTTTTGTGAGGGAGTGAAGGGAAGTTTTGGGTGTGTGTGGCATTATGTTCTGTTCCTTCAAAGTGTGGTAATTGTGGGTAGCTATATTCATCGTAGTTCACTATAGAAAAAAATGTTAAAAATGAAGTTTGTTGTTGCTGGATATAGATTTTAGAAGCACTATAATGTTTGTTAATTAGTGTTCAGTGTTACAGTCTATGCTAAAGCTTAACAAAGAAAATTTCCATTAAAAATTAAACAATCAATTAGGGAATCACATTTTTAAGGGCAGAGAAATACACTTTATTATTAGAGCAATTAGTATAACTACAGTAATGGTGTACATCCTGCACTTAAGGAGTAGTGCAAATTCACAACTATAGCATCTGTAAATATAAACGTTTAATATACATTATAAGAAAATACAAATTTAAAGCCCTCCCCCCTACTCTGTGTTAATATTTGATCCTCCACATAGAGTACAAACGCTAAACAGAGAACATGTCTAAAAATAGAAAAGTAATGTGCTTTGTTAGCAGACTTTCATATTCCCTGAATGGGAATTTCTTCATATTATGCACACCTTATAAAAAGGCACATTTCTTGCCTTGTACAGAACTGTTCTAACAGTTTAACCAAGGACTGCCAAAGCAACATTATATGGATCTGAGTTTAGGTGAATCGAAGAGTTTTCGGGAAAATCAAACAGTTTGTGCTTCTACCACATCTAGAAATTCGTCTGTGTCTTTAAAAACTGCAAGACAACCAACATATGCTTTTCTTTATTTTATATTTATGGTGGTAGTGATGCTTACAGTCTGTGGAAATTTGGCTGTGATTATTTCTGTCTCCCACTTTAAACAACTTCACATTCCAAGCAATTTTCTTGTACTGTCACTAGCAATGGCAGACTTTTTAATAGGAATCATTGTAATGCCATTAATTATGGTTCAGTCTATAGGAATTTGCTGGTGCTTTAGTGATGTATTTTGTTTAATGTTCTCTTTCATGGATGTGTTTTTAATGTCAGTTTCTATTCATAATTTGATGTTAATTGCTATTGACCGTTATATTGCTGTATGTGCTCCTTTACTGTATTCAACTAAAATGACAATTCAGGTTACAAGTGTTCTTATTTCACTTAATTGGATTATTTCTCTAATTTACACCTTGCTTATAATTTATTATAAAGAAAATGTAGAGCAAAACTCTTGTCCAGAGGAATGCCTGTTTATTCTTGGAGAAGTCTTACTTTTTGTGGATTTACTGGTTTCATTCATTGTACCTACTTCTTCAATGATACTCTTATATATGAAAATTTTTATTGTTGCAAGAAAGCATGCCAAAGTTATTAATTGTCGTTCTGGTCACAGGGTTGTTCATGACAAGAAAAAAAAGAATGTATCTAAAGGATCAGAAAGAAAAGCTGCAAAAACATTGGGGATTGTGATTGTTGCTTTTCTTGTGTGTTGGATACCTTATAATGTATGCACACTTTCAAATTCATATATCAGTTATTCTAACCCTGGTCTTTTTAAGGCTTTATCCTGGCTAGTTTATTTCAATTCTGCTATGAACCCAGTTATATATGCTTTGTTTTATCCATGGTTTCAAAATGCATTGAAGCTGTTGATAACCTTTAGAATTTGCAGTCCAGAGTCTTCATTGATCATTCTTTTAAAAGACAATTAAAAACAAATCTTTTGAACATTCAATTGTTGCTAATTTAATTTGAAAGGAAGATTGAAAAACTAGTTGTGACATATTTTTTAATAAAAGTTAATCATTCTTAAGCAAATAGCACATGTTTATTGAATAATATAAAATATGGAAATCAAGTTTAAATAGTATTAAATAGTTTTATTACAGACTGAACTGCAAGGAATATAATATGGTTTTCATATATTTAAAGAATGTATTTTTATGACTGTTATATACTGTAAATAGTGGCTTGGGTGGGTTTTCACAAAGTCTCTTTCAGATAAACTCGTATTCAACTAAAAGTAAACAGAGGAAAATAGTACCTTAGTTTACTGAGGCAGTAAATAAAGAAATGTCACTGTTGTACAAATAAAGCAGCATACAGAACTGAATCTGAATGAACATATGCCAAAGTCTAATGGAAGAAGGTCTTTACACAAAATAATTAATGAGCAGTTTTCTTTTTTGAATATTGTTTTTAAAATCCATCCATCAATTTTTTTATCAACTCTGCTTAATCTCCCCGTAGTGTTGCCACAAAGCAGGCTTCAACCCTGAATTAGGTACTAGACCACCACATTGTCCACTCAGAAAAACCCACACTGACAAAGAAAAGATGCAAACACAACACAAGCAGAAATGTCACCTTTGTACAATTATATAGTAAATCAAATCCATTCATGAATTTTTATTTTGGTACAGTTTGTTTTTCTGCCCAAGGCACCATTTGTATGTGGTTTTCATAAGCAAAAGTAACTTTTAAATATTTAACAAAGTGACACTCTATACATACAAATGCTCATACTTCACTATATACACATAACATAAACATAACATTCTCAAGCCAGTTTAATGCAACACACAACATAGTTTTTATCTTATCTTCACATACTATGTGTTAAAGTGAAAAGGGCTTTGAATGAGCACATTTGCACTGTAAGCCATTTTGCAGTAATAAAAAACATTAAAACCCATAACTTACTCCAAATCGTAAGGAATGCATTATAAAATCAGAATGTCTGTATACATCTGTGAATGGAATCATAAAATTAGGATCTGTGTACATTTCCATGAGTGAAACTGAGCAGTACTGCATCACATGGGGTAATTTTTATATTGGACTACATTTAATGTGGATATTTGTTAATCAAAATATCTAAAGGGTTTTTTATAATGTTTGACCATGAATTTAGTTTTTGACCGACAGGAACCATGTTATTGCATATGTTAAAAGCATTTTTAAAATTTATTTAATTTGTGTTCTATTTAAAAATCTTGACTTTATGAATATTATGAATGTTTGTTTAACAATAAAAGAACTTTAAAGTCTAGCAACTTAAAATGTACAGTATAATGTGCTCCCTCATTTATTTTATTCTGAATTTGTTTAATTGCACTCCATGGGTGGAATACAAACTCTTAGTATAGAGGTAAGGCACTAGTATGATAGATAGAAGCCGGCTTATTGATAAGGGACTGAGATAGCTCTTTTCATTAGTTTCACACCAAGGTCTTTTGTACATTTATCAAAGGTTTGTGAAAAGATCACTGTGAGGGGTGAACCTCTTGCCTATGAAAGGAAACCAAGTCCAAACAAAACATTTCCTTAAAAAGGTGTGGTCACCCAAACCTTTGATGAAAGTAGCAGTTTAAAATAGAGGTGATGTGAAGCAATGCATATTAAATTCTTGTAGCTGGTACAGACAGATTGATATTTGGCATCAGGCAAAAAAAATGGATAGATGGATAATAGAAGTTTTCTTTGTTCTGGTTACATGCTATATCCTCTCTCCCTTGGATGATTGATATTTCACAGGCATCAACCAGTAGAAACTTATGGATACACAGAATGACTACTTTGTCCCAAACATCATGCACCATGAAATTCACCTCAGATTACTAAGCATTGGGTGTATATAGGAATTCATTTCGGGGCGCGGGGGGGAGAAAGTATGTAAATCATAATTCAGTCCATAATTAACCAATTGGAACTGTCATCAAATATAACAATGGGGGCTAAACCTGAAATCTACCCCGCCTAGGGTATGCCTATCATTGCACTTCACCCACATGGTTGCATCTGGTATAACTTCTAGTAACTTGGCCAGTTTTGCTGTTCTGCTCGTCAATGTGGGAATTTAATATATATATGTGTGCATTCAATAACATAACTGAAAACCCACAAATTACATGAATGCTTTCCTAATGACTGTCTGTGGGCCATGCTACAGTATATACTGTACTGTAGTGAAATGATTCTTTTGATACTGCACACACTTTTAACTAAGCCACTAACTGACAAAGTGCATCTCCCAGAACATTCTGAAAAGAACCTCTATCAAGGCACCTTTTTGAATAATCAGAATTTGCACTTCTTTGATCAGAGGAACTGCATTATTTTAACAGAGGGTTACAATGTAAATGTTCTACTTTTTAAAATGATTTTTAAAAAAATATTTCATCTCTGTTTATACTACCAATATATATATTCACTCTACTTTCACTTCTATGCTTTGTCTTTGACTATTGATCAATGTTTCAGTGTCTTAAGTGTCTTAAGAAGATAA